>NC_056736.1:30757100-30837100 GCF_019279795.1 Protopterus annectens | reverse complement strand
ATGAAGTTGGTTATCACATATTTATTGAACAAGTTGCATCTAGAGAAAATCATAGATAAGAACATATTAGATTATTTTATGGTTATAGACCCACTACTGCCTATAATACAAGATCTTCCGAAAGTTCATAAAAATGCACAAAATGACCCTATGCACCCTATAGTGGTGGGACGCAATTGGCTGACAGAGCCACTCTCTATTTATTTGGAAAAAAACTTTGATACCATTGTTAAATAAGAATATGTTTATTTTGAAGGACACTGAGCATTTTCTGAACAATTTGTTTGCTTTTTTAGATGCTAACACTGGTAAAATTTTTATGCATTAATTCATTCTTGTGACTATGGATGTCACCTCCTTATTCATCGTTATACCTAATGATGAAGGGGTCGTAAAGGTTGAACAGTTTTTGCACACTTTTTCTAACTTGGGAGAGATCAAAATCTCTGTCTTTACTATATTGAGAATAGAGTTGGAAAATAATGTGTTTGTATTTAATAATTCCATCCATTGGCTGTGTCATGGCGTAGCTATGGGCACTTTGTTTGCCAATAGCTATTCCAATGATGGCTATGTGGGAAATGGAGCATATACCTGAGGGACCCTACTCCAGATTTATACCTTTTTATAGAAAGTTTGTTGACAATTTGTTTTTCCTGTGGATAGGTACTAAACAGCAATTAAAAGAGTTTGAGTTGTATGTAAATAATACAACTAATTATTTACATTTTTCTATGAATGCATCAACACACAGTATGAATTTTCTTGATGTTACTGTTGAAGTGGATGGGAATGGCTCAATTTTTACTAAATTGTATAAGAAACCAAGCCATGTCAACCATCTTTTGTATAGGCATAGTATGCAACCCACTGACATCTTTAGTAACATGGTTAAGAATCAAGTTTTTAGAGCCTCCAAGTTAAATGTATGTGAAAAGGAGTTTCAAGAGCAGGTAGAAACTACACAGCATTGTTTAAGGATGAGAGGTTATAGTGACTGAGAAATAGTTGAAATTGTAGAGAAGGTTAAAAGGCTTGAAGGAGACCACAGCTATACCTTATTTTTCAAAACCTGCATCTGATAGAGTAATGTATAATAGGAACAATCAGTGTAAACTGAAGGTACCATTACATTATTCTAGTGAAGTTTCCACGTACATGAATGTTACTAGAAAACCTGGAATGTTCTTATGACAGACAAAGATATTTTCAGAGTGATAGAGACCACACCCAGGTTTGTTTTTAGGAACATGAAATCCTTAAAAAGGACCTTATGTTACTCAAGGAAAAAACATGAATATAGCAGTAATGCCACTTTAGCATGTGGCACTTGCAGTGTATGCACTTACATTGACAGCAGTTCTACTTTTACACACTCTGACCAGGATAGAATATATAACTTAAAAGTATTTGCCACTTGTAGCACCTCCACATTGGTTACTTGGCACACTATTCATTGTATTCAAAATTTTATGTAGGCAAGACAGATAGAATGCTTAGAGAAAGAATAAATGAACATCTGTATCATATTAGCGAAGGGAATAAAACTAATGCCATTGCAAAACATGTAATTGACAATGGTATTGAGCATACTTTTAATTTTTGGTTATAGGGAGGATGCACAAGACATTAAGAGGAGGTGCAGCAGGAATAGTACTGAGCAACTTGAGTCTAAGTCGATAATTAGACTGAGAGGTGATAGTGAGCATGGACTCAATGATGTGGTTCCTATAAAACATAAGCTGAAATTTAGGAGCCTAATACATTGAATGTTTTTTGCCTTTGTATTGTATTTTTATGCTATATATATATATATATATATATATATATATATATATATATATATATATATATATATATATATATATATATATATATGCATATATATATATTTGTTACATATGCATTTTTATGGCTGTATTATGATTTCTGTACTTAGGTGCTATGCATATGCTTTTATGAGACTGTTTGTTTAAATAATTTGTGTGCCTTGATGTCACATGATTAATCACCCCCCACCACACACACACACACACACACACACACACACACACACACACACACACACACACACACACACACACACACACACACACATACATACACACTTGTCTTCCACTTTCTCTCTTATTTCCTTCTGTTAACAAATATTATCCATAACTGATCAATACTGTGTGTTTGTTAATTTACACTGAGGCCACAGAAGCCTACTTATACAAGGTTATCCTGTTTCTCCACCTGAGAAATGGTTAAGAAATGACTTACAGTTTCAGAGCAGTCCTTGGTCAATTGTGATTGCTTCTTAAACACAAACTTGTCTTTGCTTTGGCTCATTAGCAGCAGTACAAAGAACTGCCTGCTCACACCCTTGTTCTCCCCTCCCCCTTCCCTGTTTATTACCTTAAAGGCAATCCCAAAGTTAATAAATATTACCTGTGAGCACCATTTTAAAACTACAACCACCCTTGTCACTATCATATGTTAATTTATCAGTTAACTCTGTTACCTGATTGTTTCCAGCCCCCTCATAAGAGCAACTAACAGGGTCTCTACCGCTCCCCACCCTGCCCCTATTCCCTCCACCCCAGTGGTCCCACCTTTATTGCACTCACAAACCCCTCCCATCTTTCCAGTAGCTAACCACAGCACTAACCCAAAACTACCTCTTCCATCTTCCCACTACTATCACACCTCCTCAAATAATATGTACAAGCATACCTTACCTATGCTCACTGCATGCACTCTCCTTGCATATCTTACATCCTACCAAAGATCCATCATTCCCCCACTCAACCACTACCACTGTACTACTACTTACACCACCACTCATGTCTCACCCTCACTCAGCTCCCCTCCCACCAACTCAAGAACCATCCCTATGCACTCCCCACATATTCTACCAACTATATTACTGAAACATAAAGCATCCCTACAATTTAACACAGTAACCCTTCCACCATACCTATTACCCACAGAGCACAATAATAACATTTCCCTTATAAACAAACACATTCAAAAACTGAGAAAACTAATAACCTCATGCATATCAAAACTAGCCGTAAGTGGAGACATCCACCCCAACCCTGGCCCTACCATCTCCAACCCCAGTCCTCATAATCAGACTAGAAACCACAACTTCTCCCATATTACAGCCAATAGAAAGCCAAGTGACTTCTATCTACTAAGCCTAAATATTAGAAGCATATCCAACAAAGTCCATGAACTCCATGCCACCATAGACTTGTACTCCCCAGATATAGTCATCCTGACAGAAACCTGGCTAAAACCTCACATTACCAGTGAGCAAATACTCCCTATAGGTTATGGCATACTAAAAGTAGACCGGCTAAACAAGAAAGGAGGCGGTGTAGCTATAATATTTAAACAGCATCTGAACATCCAGATCTTAAAATCATCAGCTCCACAAATAGACAATGAAGAAATAATATATACCAACCTCAAAATAAACCAAAACAAAACCATCAACATAATTGGATGCTACTTCCCACCTAGCCAAAACATCCCTCTACTAGAAAACCTCCTCAGCTGGTCTACCCACCATGTCCCCCAAGAAACTATAATTTTAGGTGATTTAAATATTGACTGGCAATCCTGTTCTGGCAACCATCCAACCCATCATGTAAACCTTCATGGCTTCACCCAACTGGTCTAGTCGCCAACCAGGAAAAATAAAAACTCCAGCAAGCACACTACCCTGGATTGGACACTAGTCAGTAAGAGCCCCCAGTCATATATAACAGGCTGCTTATTAGATAGCCTCAGTGATCACTCCCCAACATTCCTACTCAAAAAATACCTATACCAAGCTAAGCCTGTCATCTACCATCAAATACGTAAAAATCTAAACTTTAACACACTCACATTCATCTCATCCCTCAAAGAATGTAACTGGCATCCTCTAAAGTACCTCAGTCTTGATGACGCAGTTGAATTTTTTTATACTACCTTCCTGAGCATCCTTAATTACCATGCCCCCATAAGACTTTCCAGAACCAAAGCACAACCCTCCCCATGGCTACAGAAAACCACAAAGTCAGAAATGAAAAACAGGGATAAAGCCTGGGAGCACTGGCTCAAAACCAAAACCCCCTCAACTAGACAGAAATTCCTAGAACTACGCAATAGAGTCAAAAAGCTAATAAAACAGGACACATTTCAATGCTACCAGTCTGCCCTAGACTCCTCAAAACACAGCCCCAAACAATTCTGGTCCTCCATAAACTCCATCCTCCACCCAGGTAAAGTCAGTACTCCTCCTCCTAACATCCCTCACTCCTCAGAAAATATTGCTACCTCATTCAACACACACTTCACACAAACCATACTATCACTAGCTAAACAACACAACCCCCCCCTCCAACCCACACCTTCAATTAGTAATCTCCCCACTGCCTTCTCTTTTGCTCCTGTACCTACCTCCAACATAAAAAAAAAAACTCTTAATTAAACTTAAGCCCACCAAATTAGCAGCAGACAACCTCCCAAGTGAATACCTACAAATCGCAGCTGATGCTCTGGCCTACCTAGTATCCATCTTGATTAACCGATCTCTGTCAGAAAGTTATGTTCCCACACGGTGGAAAGTATCACATATAATTCCCCTCCACAAAGGTGGACCCTCCACAGAACTAACCAATTACCGCCCCATAGCTATTCTCTCTCCACTCTCCAAAATACTAGAGAGATGCATACACTCCCAGGTCTCAGACTACCTCCTTATTAACAACCTCCTTTCCAATACTCAGCATGGTTTCCGACCAAACCATAGCACCACCACTGCCTTACTCACCTTTACTAACATTATTCTTCAGCATAAAAACAATGGCTATCTCTTTTTTGCTACTTTCCTAGACCTATCTAAAGCATTTGACATGGTCCCACACAAACAACTTATCTCTGTCCTCAGTAACCTATCCTTCTCTCAATCAGTCACCAACTGGTTTCAGAGTTACCTGTCTGACTACTAACAATCCGTTGTATGGCAAAATGACATATCTCCCCAACTACCTGTCTTCACAGGGGTTCCCCAAGGATCCATCATTGGACCCCTACTCTTCTGTTTTCACCAATAATCTAGCCTCTGCCAACAAACATGGCACACTTATACAATACACAGATGACTCGACCATCATCTGCTCAGCCTAGTCCCTACCCAAACTGCAAAAAGTCACACAGGAAGCATTTTCCTCTGTTGAAACTAGGATATCCGATGCCCAATTAACACTCATCCCAAACAAAACTAAACTACTCATCTTCCAACCCACCAAACATATTGAAAACAACTGTCACTTTAACATCACAGCAAAAGACAACACCACTATATACCCAACTGAAAATACCAAATAGCTGGGAGTGGAAATAGACAATAAACTAAAATTTGACATTACATATCCATGACCATAAAAAAAGTCCACCAAAAAAAAAAACCCCCCCAAAAAAAAAAGGAAAAAAACCCCCTTTTAAAAAAGGAAATTAAAAAACAAACCCCTTCCTCACCCCAAAGGGGAACAAAAGATTTTTCAAATTTAAGGCAAATTTGTTTGCTTTTTTAGATGCTAACACTGGTAAAATTTTTATGCATTAATTTATTCTTGTGACTATGGATGTCACCTCCTTATTCATCGTTATACCTAATGATGAAGGGGTCGTAAATGTTGAACAGTTTTTGCACACTTCTTCTAACTTGGGAGAGATCAAAATCTTTGTCTTTACTATATTGAGAATAGAGTTGGAAAATAATGTGTTTGTATTTAATAATTCCATCCATTGGCCGTGTCATGGCGTAGCTATGGGCACTTTGTTTGCCAATAGCTATTCCAATGATGGCTATGTTGGAAATGAAGCATATACCTGAGGGACCCTACTCCAGATTTATACCTTTTTATAGAAAGTTTGTTGACGATTTGTTTTTCCTGTGGATGGGTACTAAACAACAATTAAAAGAGTTTGAGTTGTATGTAAATAATACAACTAATTATTTACATTTTTCTATGAATGCATCAACACACAGTATGAATTTTCTTGATGTTACTGTTGAAGTGGATGGGAATGACTCAATTTTTACTAAATTGTATAAGAAACCAAGCCATGTCAACCATCTTTTGTATAGGCATAGTATGCAACCCACCGATGTCTTTAGTAACATGGTTAAGAATCAAGTTTTTAGAGCCTCCAAGTTAAATGTATGTGAAAAGGAGTTTCAAGAGCAGGTAGAAACTACACATCATTGTTTAAGGATGAGAGGTTATAGTGACTGAGAAATAGTTCATATGTTCATTTATCAGTTAACTCTGTTACCTGATTGTTTCCAGCCCCCTCATAAGAGCAACTGACAGGGTCTCTACCCGCTTCGCTCCCCACCCTGCTCCCTATTCCCTCCCACCCCCAGTGGTCCCACCTTTATTGCACTCACAAACCCCTCCCATCTTTCCAGTAGCTAACCACAGCACTAACCCAACACTACCTCTTCCATCTTCCCACTACTATCACACCTCCTCAAATAATATGTACAAGCATACCTTACCTATGCTCACTGCATGCACTCTCCTTGCATATCTTACATCCTACCAAAGATCCATCATTCCCCCACTCAACCACTACCACTGTACTACTACTTACACCACCACTCATGTCTCACCCTCACTCAGCTCCCCTCCCACCAACTCAAGAACCATCCCTATGCACTCCCCACATATTCTACCAACTATATTACTGAAACATAAAGCATCCCTACAATTTAACATAGTAACCCTTCCACCATACCTATTACCCACAGAGCACAATAATAACGTTTCCCTTATAAACAAACACATTCAAAAACTGAGAAAACTAATAACCTCATGCATATCAAAACTAGCCATAAGTGGAGACATCCACCCCAACCCTGGCCCTACCATCTCCAACCCCAGTCCTCATAATCAGACTAGAAACCGCAACTTCTCCCATATTACAGCCAATATAAAGCCAAGTGACTTCTATCTACTAAGCCTAAATATCAGAAGTATATCCAACAAAGTCCATGAACTCCATGCCACCATAGACTTGTACTCCCCAGATATAGTCATCCTGACAGAAACCTGGCTAAAACCTCACATTACCAGTGAGCAAATACTCCCTATAGGTTATGGCATACTAAAAGTTGACCAGCTAAACAAGAAAGGAGGCGGTGTAGCTATAATATTTAAACAGCATCTGAACATCCAGATCTTAAAATCATCAGCTCCACAGATAGACAATGAAGAAATAATATATAGAAACCTCAAAATAAACCAAAACAAAACCATCAACATAATTGGATGCTACTTTCCACCTAGCCAAAACATCCCTCTACTAGAAAACCTCCTCAGCTGGTCTACCCACCATCTCCCCCAAGAAACTATAATTTTAGGTGATTTAAATATTGACTGGCAATCCTGTTCTGGCAACCATCCAACCCATCATGTAAACCTTCATGGCTTCACCCAACTAGTCTAGTCGCCAACCAGGATAAATAAAAACTCCAGCAAGCACACTACCCTGGATTGGACACTAGTCAGTAAGAGCCCCCAGTCATATATAACAGGCTGCTTATTAGATAGCCTCAGTGATCACTCCCCAACATTCCTACTCAAAAAATACCTATACCAAGCTAAGCCTGTCATCTACCATCAAATATGTAAAAATCTAAACTTTAACCCACTCACATTCATCTCATCCCTCAAAGAATGTAACTGGCATCCTCTAAAGTACCTCAGTCTTGATGACGCAGTTGAATTTTTTTATACTACCTTCCTGAGCATCCTTAATTACCATGCCCCCATAAGACTTTCCAGAACCAAAGCACAACCCTCCCCATGGCTACAGAAAACCACAAAGTCAGAAATAAAAAACATGGATAAAGCCTGGGAGCACTGGCTCAAAACCAAAACCCCCTCAACTAGACAGAAATTCCTAGAACTACGCAATAGAGTCAAAAAGCTAATAAAACAGGACAAATTTCAATGCTACCAGTCTGCCCTAGACTCCTCAAACACAGCCCCAAACAATTCTGGTCCTCCATAAACTCCATCCTCCACCCAGGTATAGTTAGTACTCCTCCTCCTAACATCCCTCACTCCTCAGAAAATATTGCTACCTCATTCAACACACACTTCACACAAACCATACTATCACTAGCTAAACAACACAACCCCCCCTCCAACCCACACCTTCAACTAGTAATCTCCCCACTGCCTTCTCTTTTTCTCCTGTACCTACCTCGAACATAAAAAAAACTTAATTAAACTTAAGCCCACCAAATTAGCAGCAGACAACCTCCCAAGTGAATACCTACAAATTGCAGCTGATGCTCTGGCCTACCTAGTATCCATCTTGATTAACCGATCTCTGTCAGAAAGTTATGTTCCCACACTGTGGAAAGTATCACATATAATTCCCCTCCACAAAGGTGGACCCTCCACAGAACTAATCAATTACCACCCCATAGCTATTCTCTCTCCACTCTCCAAAATACTAGAGAGATGCATACACTCCCAGGTCTCAGACTACCTCCTTATTAACAACCTCCTTTCCAATACTCAGCATGGTTTCTGACCAAACCATAGCACCATCACTGCCTTACTCACCTTTACTAACACTATTCTTCAGCATAAAAACAATGGCTATCTCTTTTTTGCTACTTTCGTAGACCTATCTAAAGCATTTGACATGGTCCCACACAAACAACTTATCTCTGTCCTCAGTAACCTATCCTTCTCTCAATCAGTCACCAACTGGTTTCAGAGTTACCTGTCTGACTACTAACAATCCGTTATATGGCAAAATGACATATCTCCCCAACTACCAGTCTTCACAGGGGTTCCCCAAGGATCCATCCTTGGACCCCTACTCTTCTCTGTTTTCACCAATAATCTAGCCTCTGCCACCAAACATGGCACACTTATACAATACGCAGATGACTCAGCCATCTTCTGCTCAGCCTAGTCCCTATCCAAACTACAAAAAGTCACACAGGAAGCCTTTTCCTCTGTTGACACTTGGTTATCCGATGCCCAATTAACACTCATCCCAAACAAAACTAAACTACTCATCTTCCAACCCACCAAACATATTCAAAACAACTGTCACTTTAACATCACAGCAAAAGACAACACCACTATATACCCAACTGAAAACACCAAATAGCTGGGAGTGGAAACAGACAATAAACTAAAATTTAACATTACATATCCATGACCATAAAAAAAGTCCACAAAAAACTAGGAGCGTTATACAGAAATAAGCAACTTCTCACCAAAGCAGCAAAGATTTCAATAGCAAATTCCCACCTTATCTCCACCCTACTTTATGCCTCTCCAATATATACCAACCTAAGGCAATGCGATCTAAACAAGCTAGAGACCTGCTACAACAAAATCACCCAATTCACCACAGGGACATCCTATCATAGTCACCACTGTCTCTCACTTGCTGAACTGGGCTGGCTTGAACTCCCTCACCTCCTTCAATGGTATCAACTCTCACTTGCCCACAAACTATTAAACCACCCACTAAATGTCCCATCCCTCCAGAATCTACTCCAACCCTATCGCACCACCAGACCACTAAGATCCAGCAAAAAAATCACTTGCAGATCACTAAAGCCAATAACTGCTGATGAAGCACTATTCTCTTGCACCATAGTCAACTTATGGAACTCCCTCCCACCCACAATTACCTCCATACCATCATGCACCCACTTCAAAACATTACTAAAGGCGCACCTAAAAATATGCTGGCTATGCCCTTGCAACTCCCACTCTAATATCACCCACCCCATCCAACCACTACCTTTCTTTTTACTCCACTAACTACCTTGATTATAGCAAGCTCAAATGCTCATAAGCCTAGTACTTATTACACAGCAGGAACTTCTTATTGTAACATTTGTTAATGTCTGTTATGTACTTCACAGATAAAGATTCTAGTTGTCTACTGATGTACTATGTTCTTCATCTGTAAATATGTTGTAAGTAATTGCTATGTTAAATTGTTAATCACTATGTAATCCAATGTAACTACTATCTGTTTATTTTAACTGTGGAGCTTTTCTCCCCGGGCCTCAATTGAAAATGGACCTACGTCCAGTCGGATACTCCCAGTCAACAATTGTAAATAAATAAATAAATAAACAAATCACGGGAGGTAGTATATGGTATTTAAGCTGAGTTTTTTTAGTTTGATAGACATTACCTGAAGAAGCAGCTTAGTCTGTGAAAGTGCTTGTGGTTTCAACAATAAAAGTTTTTATTGAAACTGGCCATTTTGGAGTCCTTGTGTCTTCCTGGATTAATTTTTTTGTTTTCTTTACTGGGACTTCTTTACAAGAAAAGGTTGGTCTTTGTGTTTGTTTTTAATATTTATTAATTACAACTGAACATAGTATAGCTGATTTTAATCACAGTATAAACATCCATGTAATGTTAATCAGGACAGAGTGACCTCACTCATCCTGACCCAGTAAGCAGTGTCCATACCTCCATTCACTTACTTTACTTATGAAGCAGCATCTCATCACTTACTTCATATACCATTTATTGAATTACACCTCCAACCAAATAAGCAGTATCCTTATCTCCACTCGCTTATATTTACTGAAGCCTGTCATTCTTCTCCACCCACCAGCCTGACCAGACTGCTCCCCCTCCCTCCTACCAGAATTCCACCAACCTAACCACCCATAAAAAGGGGGGAGGGGTTGTTAAGCCAAACATCATTTGGTGTACCCATCCTTTCATAATCAACTGCATCCATATCATCAACCCCCAAAACCCTGTCATAAGCATTGAAAGCCGCCACTTAACTAACAGTTACAATAAACCAATAATCTCTCTCCAATACTAACATCATAACCATCTCTTTGCATAACTTTGGTATATTAACTAACTTCACACTCATTCTGATTACCAATATTAACATTGTAATGAGCCCTGGGACATTACCTGCCCTAGGCATCACCAAAAACATTAAACCCAATGCACTGTAAAACCACCCAAGGGCAATTGCCTACCATCATCCTAACTGCAGCCCTATATAATAATGTCCAAATGGAAAGTGGCCATCACTACAGCTATCCAGTATAAGCTTAAAACATAATGACCATCCTAACCTTTGCTGACCCATAAAGACACTTTCTGAATGGCAAAAATCCAGTCATAATATAAATACCACAGATACTGTAACTCATCGCCCTCCATTTCCCAACAAAATTCCTTGCAACCAAACCCATCTTTTGTCAATAGTGAAAGTCTGTTAATCTTCATACTCAAACTATCCCAACCCTTCAAATCAATGACTACTAACCAAATTAATTCACTTAGCCTTGTCATCCATGCATCTGAAGTACTTACAGCAACATCCTCCTGACCAACTGAACTGCCTTACCTTGCCCCCAAGCCTGGCCATTAACTAAATCCTTCCCACTGACCATTGTAACCCACAAATAAGTAAGCTAGCCTTGCCCTACCGTATGCTTTACTTCTAAAGAGGAGCCCCAAACTCCTGCATCAAGCCTTTAACCTTAGTGCAACATGATACATCTCAGCAAACAGACAGGACCACCCATACCACTGCCATCTTACACAATTGAAGTGTATCCTAATCTCCAACACCCACTAAACCTACTCTATGTTAAACTGAAACTCAAAATACTCAGCATTCCCAATTGTTCCTCCATCCTGTCATCCACCAAACCACAAGCAACCCCACAAACCAACACCTCCTATAATATGTGTAAACAAAATGCAAATCCCCATGACCAACCCTATTCATCTGTCCCATGGGCAATCCCAGTTAATTAACTGGAAGGCAACACAATGATAAACTACACCAACTTATTAATCCCTACTTAAGCAACCCCAATTAAACTGGCCAACATGCAACTTCAGTAACCCAAGAAGCTGAAGGACATCCTCAATCCATTACTTGACCCCAGCTTCCCTCGAACCTTCTCTTTCCTTTTGATAAGTTTATAGCTGTTAAGTAAATAAGCATGTCCTACTTCTGCAAGAAATCACAAACAACTGCCTTTCATAAGCCTTCTAACTTCTGCTTAACAAAAAAATGCCTGTCCCCAAAAAAATAAAATAAAACAAACAAAAAAAAACACATACCCACAATGCTCCATCAAGCCCTATCTATCCATAAAAGTCATACTGATCACCTCCTGCCTGCCCAAAGCAAAGTCAAATAGTACACTTGTTACTTACTCCAAACCTTAACCTGCTATGCAACATTAATAAAACCGGCTTGAGGGACAGATTTGTCTCCCAGAAAATGCCACATTCAAAACAAACTCCCACTTCAACAAACACCTGGATGTGTAAGTGTAAATTCCCCAACAGTTCCACCCTTGTCTCTCTAAAAGCACAATAGGAGCAGCCTGTGGAAATAAGATTTGAACTTGGCTAGCTTGCAAGGGCCCTAGAACCAGTGACTTCATAGCTTCTTGTGATTGTTGTGTCACCACCCCACCTGTGAAAACCCCAAACTCCCTTTAAACAATCCCCAGCCCTGCTTTACCTTTCCCCAAACATACCTCCCATCAACCTGCCCCTACACTACCTGCTCCAACTCTGATGTGCCTTAATGACCACTAAAATTCTGCTACCATAGTGCACCTCTCCAGAACTCAAAAACATCCATACAAACAAAATCCATTACCTTTCAAATCTATTTCTAGCAGGGCACTGGCCACTGCTCACTTAGCACTCCAACTGTGATCTCAATGTGCACCAGCCAAGTGACCAGGACCTCCATTGAGACAGCCTCCATCACCTTTTGAGTTCCATTCCTTCCTTTCACCAACCAATGCCCACTCAAATTCCATATCTCTGCAATCTGTGACCTCAGTGCATAACACTCAAATGACCAGCATATCAGCCCAGCAGAATCCATTACCTTCAGGCCACTGACTGATGTCCATTCTGCACTCATCCCTCTGCAAAAGAAAAGAAAGCTGTATTAGGTGTTGCCAAGGGCCTACCTTGTTTACCAACCTCACATTTACACTAACCCACTTCCGTTATTCTTAACCTGGTGCCACTGCATCCCCTGACAAATCTTTACATCCACTGAACAGACAGAAAACAATAAGCCATCATGTCCCAGACCCTCTACTCTAAACCAATCTACCACACCTATACCCCATGGATCGCCTTTTACCTATGCAGAAACAATAGCAAAAGTGCTGTCCTTACTGACTCAGCCCCTATATAAATATATATATATATATATCTATATATCTATATATATATATATATATATATATATATATACAGGCACTGTGACCTCTATCAACGATCCCCAAGAACTTCTGGACTGCCGAGAGGTGAGTGGCAGCCTCACCACCCACACTCTGAGTCCCACATCTTCTATACTTCACAACCTCCTAGGACAAAAGAACACTGGACAAACTAGAGTTCTATGAAACACCAATGTCCTATTGTGTTGGTTAACTGCACAGCATCTCCATTAATGAACAATCTGTGGTGAACCTGTATTGGCCTAAAGTGCAACAAATACAAATTGACAAGGGGTCACTATGCCTAGAATCCCATCAGGACTCCAGCAACTGTGATGTTAGCAGGAGGAAATGTGCAGAGTCTTCACCACCACTTTAAGAATGTGTATGGAACAAAATAAATGAATAAACAAATAAATAATTTACTAATGTAGACTATGCCTTGTATGATAGACAGAGCCTGTCTTGAACCGTATGGACAACCCAAATCAAATCTGCACTACTGAAAAGCAAGATGTCCACCTTCATGTTGTGCCTCCCTCTATGTCCCACCGTGTGTACCCACCAAGTCGCGCCAACTCAAAACAACCTCTAGCCTTCATGCCTACAGCAACACACCATCCCTTCTGCATACCCACCCAGAACCCTGAGCAAACTGTCATTAGCTCCTTTCATTTGAGCTAACTGTTCTTCCATACACTACAGAACACAAGTAACGAAGTATATCAGGAAAAGATAGATATGGGTCAACTGCTTCTACAAACTAACTCCTAATGCTTAAGCTGTATGCCAAAATCCCATCTATCATGTGATGAACTTCTGTTATTGCACTGCATATGTGTCATAAATGCTTTGTCATATGTGGTCATATCAGTGCTATTTAAATTAACTTTGCTGAAGCAAATTAATCAACATATGTGCATTATAATAACACTTTTTCTATGTGTTCTTATTGGAAAATATTCAAAAAGTATGGGAGCACAGAAATAAGCAATTCACAGGATAGTGTAACATGTGCACAATGTTATTCCTTGACGGGGATATCTGTGCATGTGTTCCTGCTTCTATAAGTATATTTTATTGACTAATTCAAAGTTGCTCTAAACTCATCACTGATAAGTGAACATGTCTTTAAAAGATAATGTTGTTGGGTAATTATTTATAGGAGCTTAAGCAAGCATAAGAAACCTGCAATGAACAAAAGCATAACACATTATCTACATAGGGTCATAGGTTCATAGGTTAGTAATAGGCTATTGGTCCTAGGGCCTATACAAGCTTAGCCATAAAAATTCCCCTGGATATTTCTTCCCACAATATTTACTTCCTGGACCTCTGTCTAGCAGGCAACTGATGTGATCCCCGGGGTGACTTTCCTATCTCCCATCCAATTGTCAAGGTTCCTTTTGAAGAGGGCCAAGGAGGCACTCTGCATGACATGTATGGGCAGTCTATTCCAGAGTATGGGGGGTCTCTGGGTCAGGAACCTATCCCTCCAGCATGTTTTGTTTATTGTGATGACAAGGTTTAGATCCCTGAAGTTTGTGGCTCTGAGGGACTGGGATTTCTTTAAGTGGATCATGTCCAACAGCTCAGGGTTTGACATGGCCTTGTATGTTAAGCAGAGGTCACTTCTGAGTAGATGATATGCCACAGAGTATAGCTGGAGTTTTTTTAGATGGTCAGCATAAGGCATCTGCTTTAGGCCTGTGATTCTTTCAGTGAGGTATTTCTGCAGCCTTTCCAGCTGTTGCAGATGTCTTGTGAGGTGCATACTAAATGGGATGTTGTACTCTATAATGGGTCTAATGGCAGATGAGTACTGTGGGACAATGACCTCCTTTTTTCTGGATGAAAAGCCCTTAGTGATGAGGTGTGCTGCATAGAAGGATTTCCTGACTGTTGTGGTGATGTGGTTATCGAAGGTGAGACTACTGTCCACCTGTGTCCCTAAGTCTCTCATCACACATTTGGTGTTTAGTGTACTGCCACCTATGTGGTAATTCATGGGTACATGTTTTTTTCCCAAAGGGGATAACTATACATTTCTTTTTTTTTTTACTCAGATGATTTATATTTTAAATTTTCCATAAACAATAAATGACAACTTATCATGGTTTACAATCAAGTTAGATAATTATTAACTATATACAAATTTGCATTTAGCCTGACATTTTAAAACTTGCATGATAAAAGATTACACGGATATAATTTAATTAAAGTTAAATAGTGCTTGCTTCATGAGGAGGTTAGATCCATTTGCAAAGTATCAATCAAAGTTAGAATGTTTTTCCAAGGGTTTTTAGTTAATGGTCTAGGAAACAGTCTTAATTCTTTGGTTTTTATTGCCATTAAGGCTGTCCTCTTCAATACACATATGAAATCTTCTTTGCTAGGAGCTGTGGTAGAATTCCATCTCTTTGTTATGCATTTCCTAGCTATAGCTAGTATAGTTCATAATAAATGAATGTCAGCCTTATTTGAAGAATAAGCATTATCAGTTATATTCAGTAATAACAAAGCCTTGGTCATGACAAAATTATCTGCATAAATCGCCTGCAAGAAGTTGTTAATACTTTCCCAAAAGAGCTTAATTTTTATACAGTCGTAGAAAATGTGAGACCAATCAGCCTTATTATACTGTTGACATCTCCAGCATAACCCATCATTAGAAGGATTTATTTTTGAAACTTTATCAGGAGTTAAAAAAGATCTATGAAGGAATTTCCAGATAAATATTCTCCAATAATGAGAACAAGAAGTTAATTTTACTGAGAGAAGTAAATTAGATTTATTTTCTGAGGTTAACTGAATCATATATCCTTTATCAATATATTGCCAATATGCTGGTTTATGTTGTGTTTTGTAATTTTTTTATTAGATTATATAAATATGTAGTACCATTTTCCAATTTCTTATTATTATATAAAATTTCAAACAGTCTGGATATAAAATTTGGTGTATATGAAAAAGAAAAATTATTTATTATCCTACATAGATCCCTGGAGTACGTCAATATATTCTGAAGCATTAACCATTCATGAGAATTCACTTTGTAAGTTGACATCATATATTGTAAATCCCATACTTGCTGATTTTTTAGACAGTGTAACCAACAGATTACATTTTCTGTTCCCAAGAGAGGAATATATCTCTATGAATTCTATCTGGGAAGTTTTTAGTAATGCTGAAGGGAATTAATGTCGCAAACCAAAGCTTTAAATCCATATTCATGTTTATAAATTTCCTAAAATAGTCAAATAATTGATTTATTAAATTTGTCCTAGTTAGTTTAGTTATATTGTATTGATAATTTAAGGACAATGAGAACCATAATATATTGCCCTTGTCTCGAAAAGTAGAATTTGTAAGTAAATTATTTTCATTTTTTATTATTATAGTTGTACATAACAATTTCCAGTTAGACATATAATTTGGATTGTTCCATTCAACCACAGTTTTAAGTAAAGTTGCTCTTATATAAGATTCAATATCTGGGAAATTTATTCCTCCCTGGTCCCATTGTCTGATATGATGGGTATATGCAATTTTGTTTCTTTTTGGAAACCACAGAAATCTTAGCAATATTGATGTTATTTTCTTAAGGTGAGTTTTCTCAGGAATTAACAAAGTGGCTTGTACAACATACACAATTTTAGGGAGAAGAATAATTTTAATTCACTGTAATCTATCTCCAAAAACTATAAATAACTTATTATATTTACCCACTAGAGAGTCTATTGTAGCTATGATCCTTCTATAATTAATATTCAATATATCTTGAATATTTTCACACAAATCTATCCCTAAGTATTTTATTGTTGAGACATGTTCTCCTATGATATGATTCTTATCTATTTGAAAATCCTTTTTTTATTTAATAATAAGTATTCAGAATTTTGTTTATTAAATTGGAGTCCTGAGATCTTATGAAATGTCTTTACATATTATCTAATTCAACTGTTTCTTTTGAATTCAATAGTGTAAGAAGTATGTTGTCAGCAAAGGGCATGATTTTGGAGTTATATTGACCAAATATATTTATTCCTTTTATCTTTGGATTGTTTCGTATTAATAATGCCAATAGTTCTATAGCTAATGCAAATTAAATGGGTGACATAGGGCAACGTTGTTTAGTACCTCTCATAACTTGTACAGCTTCTGAGGTAAAGGGTCCTAATTTAACATAAGTTAAATTGTTTTCATAAACCTTTTTAATAAATGTAATGAATGAGATGGGAAATGTATAAGCTTCTAAGATTTTAATTAAATAATCCCAATTCAAGGAATCGAAAGCTTTCTCAATATCTAGTCCAATTATTAAGGTTTCTATATTTCTTTGTTTAAATAATCAATTAATGTCAATATTCTTTTAATGTTATCATGTGGATGTCTATTTTGAATAAACCCAGTTTGGTCATAGTTGATAATTTCATTCATATGATTTTTTATTTTTTTAACCAATATAGACATAAATATTTTATAATCATTATTTAATAATGAAATTGGCCTATATGAGCTGCATTGACTCTCATCCTTGTTTTCTTTTAAAATAGGTATGATTAAGGAGTATCTCCGTGAAGGAGGAATTAATGCATGACTTTGAATTTCAGTAAATGTTTTATGTAGTAATGAGGTTATATTTTTGGGGAAAAGTTTGTAAATTTCTGTGAATAAGCCATCCATTCCAGGAGATTTACTAGTTTTACTTTCTTTGATTGTATCTATGACTTCTTTGTGAGTAATGGATTTTTGTAATTCATTTTGTAAACTTTCAGGGATTGGTTTAATATTTGAAAACACATTTTCTAAAAGGGGATGTTCTGGCAAATTATTGTTATTTTTAAAATGATTTTTGAAATGACACTTGAAAGCATCTAGAATATCTCCTATTTCTGAAACTTTCTTACCTTTTTCTTCATGTAGTATATTAACAATAGTATTAGCTTTAGATTGCATTTTAACTTTAACAGATAAGTTATGTAAGTGTTTTGGAGAGGTGGCATAAGAATGTATTTTTAGCCTCTCCACGGCTAAATTAGTTTTGTGATTTAAGATTTCAATATATCTTTTATTTAAGTCTTCTATTGTCTTCTTATTCTCTAATAAATTAGGAGATTTTTTAGATTTAAATAATGTGAGATTCCTTTGTAGTTCTTGAAGTTCTGATTCCCATTCCTTGATTTTATTTTTATACCAAGCAATTGTTTTTCATAGATATAAGCTTTTAATGAATCCCATACCATTACTATATTCACTTCCGAGTTGTAGTTTACATCTACAAAGAAATTGAGTTAATTCACTAACCATTGCTTAAATTCTTTAATTTGTGTAATATATGAAGGAATTCTAGTAAGAAAAGCAAGTGATTTAAAATTTATTTGCACTTTTAGAACTAGAGAATTATGATCTGAGAGGGGGCAAAGAATTATTGTAAAGGAAGTAATTTTTGTTTGAAGATCCTGGGAAATGTATATCTTATCAGTTCTGGTTTGGGTACCATATCTACAATCTTGATGGGAGAATACCAAGGAATTACTATCTATAACATTAAAGATATATTTTAATTTTAAGGATTCCGTCCATTTTTTTAGTAATTTTGCAGTAGCTGTTAGACGTGGAGATTTTTTATTAGTAGTTTCAAACATATCTTTAATACAATTAAAGTCCCTCCCATTATTAAATTACCTTTAAATATGCTTGTAATTTGATCTAAATTCTTTTTGACTGTCCCTATCCCAATACCCAGAAACCAATATAGGTTTACTAGTGTCCACAACCTATTACTAAACTTCAGAATGACTATAGCTATAAGGCCTTCATTATCTATATATTTATGTATTATTTCAGGATTTAATGAATTGTTTCTCCATAGAGTTATTACCCCCCTCTTCTTTGTTTTAAAATTGGAACATGCTAAGGTCTTGAACTCACTTGGGTTCCATGTGAAATTATCATTGCTCTTGAAATGTGTTTCCTGTAAAAAAAATTATTTGTGATCTATTTAAGTTTAGATATCTTAGTAAGTTAGATCTTTTATTTGGACTATTTAGCCCATTAATGTTTAACGATAATATAGAAAGGTCCATATCAAATTATTTTGAGGAAATATTTAAAGGTGTCATTGACTTTACCTGAAATCATCCCCTCCTTAAATAATAAAGTATTATTGATTAGTACATAATCAATTATCTCAGTGAAGCATGTTATCACTAATAACCAGATATGAGGAGATAAAAATGTGAAAATAGACTTGTGACAACAATAAATGCACTGCAGGAGGTGAAAACAAAGCGCCAGACTTCCAACTGTAAAAAACAGAATTTATTGAGTAACTGACAACAATGGCAAAATGCTTAACGAATCAGCGCATTCTTCATCTATTCATACAGACTTCATCAGACAAACAGATAATTACTAACGTCAGTTATATACTAACCTAAACATTTAAATTATCCAATGGCATCTAAATATAGTAAAACTCATTAATATGTAAACATACCTCACAAATACTGTCACCAAGGCACAAGCTGTTTAAACAACTTGCCAAATTTAAATGAATGGCTGAGGCAAAAAGTTGCCTTTAATGACATTAATACTGTGAAAGATGACATTAGTTTATCCTATGCTGGTAACTTGCAAAAGTTAAATGATTTATTGTTTAAAAATAAGTCATTAGACATGGATAATGCTTATTTGAAAGAATGTATACAGCTAAAAATTGTACCTAAGGGTTTACGTGTTTGGAAGTTCCCAAATAATGTTAAGGAGGGGACAAAATATTATGATGAGTTAATTAGTATGTTTGATGGTTGGGGCTTCGGCCTCATGAGAGCAATCATCAGAAATAATGAATATGAAATGAATGTGTTGATGGAACAAATTGATACTATTAATGGAAATATTATTAATGATCTTTTATTTACAGTCAATGAAGAGAGAAATAAGTATTTTGACTTGAGGAAACAAATAGATAATAAATGTGTTAGAATTCTTAATAGGAAAAAAAGAAAAAAATTTAGGGATAAATTTGAGTATGAAAATCATACTTATTAACCAAAACCAATAATCATGTTTAATTACACTACAGATATATACACAGGTGGTGATGGAGTTAAGCAGGATGGTATGCCAGATACTTCAACAAACCCTGCCCAGAAAATCACTCCACTGTCAGCCAACTTCCCGAAATAGGAACAATCGCAAAGCCATTCCAAGTAACAACTATTTCAGTAATGCAGCCATCTAAGAAACCCAAACCCTACTTTCAGTAACAATTTTTTCCTCTAGCTGCAACAATAGTCCCAGTCCTTGCAGCAAGCACATAATGACAGACCGGACAAGATTTCAAATAGGACATATTCCTTGTGTACAATCTTTCTTCATCAGTGCATCTGAGGCAAGAAGCAAAAAAAAATGTTTTTCGCCATAATACCAACAGCGATGATTACAGCAATACTCCCAGAAGCATACACATTGTTTAAGGCCATTGCGAAGACCCCAGCTAATTATCAATGACTGCAATGTATATATTATGCAATAGGCTGTGGGCAGTATAAAAAAGGTCAAAATAAATAGGTATGCAATAATTGTCATTTATGCCAGGGAAGGAAGTTGGTGTTTTAATACTGTAATGAATATAACTTAATGTGTAGTCTATGTGTATTTGCAGTTCATTAGATCACCTCTTCCATACAGTACTCTAATGCATCGTCCAAAGGCAGGACATTTATTTTTGCTTAATTCAAATAATTCTATACTGTTCCCGATCACAGTATGTTAGTTACTAACTGATCTAACATTTTAACATGGAATGAAATTTAGGTAGCATATTTACAATGTAAAAACAAAAATAGAGACAAATAAATAAATAACTGTTTTATATGCACTTAGACTGATAACCACACACCAGTTTGGAACAATCAAAGCCAATCAAATAAAACATATATATATTTACTCTACCATTACTAAATGATAAGCAAGATAGACTCCAGATTTATATTATAGACAATTTACTGCATGTAATAACTGTAACTCGAAACGAGTCTCTTTCTTAACATCCTCATTCACATCAGCAATGAGGAAATACCTTCTTTTTACTTTAATTTTAACTGACAGATCTCAATAGCATTTCTCCATTTAAGAATGGGAACGTTTTGTAGCTACGAGGAACATTTCATTAATATAGTCTAAAAAGGCTATAAGTGCTACTGTATGAGACTCAGACTGAAAATAACAATAAGCATTTTAATAAAGGAAAATTAATTAATTAAATAATAGACATGACACTAGTAGGCTGAAAAACATAGTTATAAAACATAATAATTTAACTTTGATATTACTAGAATAAATAAATAGCTATATTAAGTAGACATTTTTAACATTTATTTATTAAAACAAAGAGAAGAAGAGAAACTTAATAGGATGATAAGACATGTATAAATAGTTATAGGAAACATACCTTTTCTTGTGTATATATATATATATATATATATATATATATATATATATATATATATATATATATATATATATATATGTTGTGAATAAATGCATGAGATTAAAGGTATTAATACATAGTGAGACCATTTAGATGCTTTTAATAGTTAGGTTGCAGTTGACACTTTGAGAGATTTCATAGAAGTTGGTACTTGGATTCGGTTTTCTGTTTCTTTTTTTTTACATCAGTCCAGCCATTTTTGTCAGTGGTTCTCTTCAGGGATGGTGATGCCCATTCCATATCTTCAGAAATGGTTATAATGTTATTGTTTTGAATGAAATGCCCGGCTTCTTCCAGAGTGTTGAAGGTTGTCATCTCACTTAGGTGCATTATTTTAATTTTTTGCAAGAAAGGCTATTTGAACTTTAATATTCTGTTTTAGAGTTTTTATTAGAGGACATACCTTTTTTCTCTGTTCCAGCACTTTAGTGGAATAGTCATTGTCATGTCTTATTATGTTCTGGTTATATTTTATAGGACTTTTCCTCCAAGATGTTTTAACACCAGTTCTTTGTCCATAAAAGATAAAAATTTTACTATAATTGATCTTGGTGGTACGATGGATGTTGATGAAGTTGTTGCTGAAGTTCTATTCACCAGAGCACAATGGGCCCTTTCTATTCCAAAGGAAAAACCTTCTTTAAGATTTAGAACCTCTGGTATCCAAGAGTTTAGGAAATATATAGTATCCGCTCCTTCTGTTTTCTCTGGTAAACCAAAAATCCTGATGTTTGACCTTCTCTCTCTGTTTTCAAGACCATCTAGTTTGTTAGATAACCAAGTATTTTGCTTCAAGAAAAACTCAGTGTTTCCTCCTCTTTGAGCCTTTGATCAATGTCAGTCAAAGAAGTTTCAATGCTTGTTAACTTTGACTGGTGTTGCTGAAGTATTTCTTTGAAGACTTCTGTTTGCTTATGTGAGTTCTCTTCTAGGTTCTGTAGATTAATGTTAAAATCATCCATTTTTGTTCATAATTCTTGTAATGTGGTAATCACCAGTTGTAGTTCCTTTTTTAGTGTCAAGTCAGCATGAGAATTATTTAGGTTGGTCATCTCTTCAGATGCTGTGTATAGACTTCTAAGTAATTTGACAGGAAATTTATTTTAGAAATCCACCAAAATGTGTATTTGGTTGCTTTAGGCTGTTAACTAAATATCTGTATTAGTTTTGTTAGTAATAGTTATTTTAATTTCCTGAATTTAGTACTAATCTATGGAGCTCCAAAAAATGCTGATTTTCAGTTAGCCATTCAGGCTCCGCCCCCTCTAACTATACATTTCTTGGCATTAAGCTTGAGCCCATGGCTATGGCACCAAACATCTGTTTCCGTAAGGCCCTTTTGTAGAATATCCACATAATTTGGGGATTCAGTAATGGCTCCCAGTCTGCAGTCATCTGCGAACGATGTTAGCCAGAGTCCCTTAGTGCTGGCCTGTACTTCAGAGAAATAAATGCCAAACAAGAGCAGTCCCAGGACTGAACTCTGAGGTATTCCACTTGTCACTTGTCTGGAGCTGGATTTGGAGACGGCTACTTTTACAGTCTGGGTTCTGTCAGTAAGCAGGTTGGCAACCCATTGAGTGATGTAGGGATTTATGCCCAACTTAATAAGTTTAATTTATATTTATTTTCCAGCAGAGGTCATTGTACCATTCAGTACAAGATCTAAACCTAGGATAACATGACACTCATCAGGGCATGGCAAGCACCACCAAGGAAAGCCCATGAAACCATGTCACTCCCTCCAATGACTCTGGTGAGCGGCATCTAGCATAAAATCACTACAAGACTGTCCAACACCAACAATAGAAATTAACACCTAATGCATAAGTTGTGTGTCAAAATCCCAGCCATCATGAGATGAACTTAAGTCATTGCAAAGTGAAAGGAGCCCACAACAAAACAAAGGGAACATGTTATTTACCTGTGCAAATATTTTCATCAGAGATCATAGTACTGTTTAGCAACAAGATGTAACCCAGGGCAACATGGGTCCAACACCACCAATGTCTAGCAGGAGGAATATCTCCCCTAACACCACCCATACCAAAGCAAATATGGTCAGCCAAGCGGTATGCTCACACCAAATATGTAGCTGAACAAATAGCCTTTTTTTCCAGTTTTGGAGTGGCAGAAGAGCCAGTCTGTCACTTGAGCAGAAAATAGATGCACAGACGGACTTGTTAGATGAGCAACCAGTTTTAATGAGGGCAGTATTTTATGCTCAAAAGGTTAACCGTGCATGAAACACTTGCTTTAGTACATAATTGTACGAGCACAAAACAAGACAGCCCCAAGAACACAGCCAAGTATTGCTTAGACATTACAGTGGTCCCTCTCAACCAACAGGAAGTCATACCTCCCAACCTCCTGGCACAGGAAATCAAGAAAGTATGAACAAACACCTGACTGAATAGGGAGAGAAAGGCACAACATAGGGATAGATCTTAAATATCGCTATAATCTACTTATAAAGTTGCTAGCATAACAGGGTTGTGATACCTTACCTTTTTTTTTTTTTTGACTTGGTTCTAAAACTGGAATGTTTTTCAATAGGAAGATATTTTGATCCTCCGATCATGCCAGTAATGCCAGAAAACCACAAGTTCATGATAAATTGACAAGGCAAAATCTGGATGTTCTGAAAAAATCTGGACGACAAAAGCCCGCCACTAGACTGAGAGGTCATGCAACACCCAACACCGGCAGGTATTTCACAGCCCCAGACATGGGTCTACAGACTAGAAAAACCATCCTCACCTCAAAAAAAACTTTTACTGTCCATAAACAACAATGTGACTGACGATTTCCTTCCCCATGTCACCCCAACCCAAAAAGGCCATGCAGAAACCAAAACGAAACCCCACAAGAAGAGGCAACGTGTGGCCAACTACAAAGCACTGAACACCAAATCAAATAATGCCTGAGGCCACTATCAGCATGATGCCTCATAGAAGCAGCAACTCCCTGACAGACCCCCACAATAGAACACAACTAAAACTGTACCACTATCCCATACTCTGCACAATAAAAGCAATCAATCACAGAGCCAATATACCCCCCCCAAAAGAAAATTAATAATTCACACAGTGTGTCCCACTCTCACGCAAAGCATACCTGTTCTCCAAAATACCTACAGGTCATCTCGGATGTAAGCTTGCTTTAGCAAGTTCATGCCAAAATGTGATTCCTTACCCAGTTACATTTGCCTAAACCCCTCAAATCCCTTCTACCCTTACCTCATTTCCTCCCAATCATCCCTCTTTCCTATTTAACTCTTTCATCCCCCCACCCACAACTCCCACTAATATATTTATCTAACCCCCTTCTGAAGATGTCCCTGGACAAATTGGTTTATTACCAAATCTCATTTAACAAGACTACTTTTTCCCTAAAAATAACAGCAAGTAAATGGAAGGAAAAGACCTTTTAGCTGACTGCCGCTCAAATAATAAAGGTTTATTTCCAAAAGGTAGGCGCTTTCATCCTCTAGTTACTGGTCTTCATCAGAACAAATACCCATAATCCCACAACTGGTTTTATGCACTAAAATTAAATTAAAACCATTTGCCTCATAAATCAATTAGTAGACCCACTTCCCAAAAGAATCAATTTGAAATTAAAACCACAATACATTCTAACAGCAAACAACTAACAATGTATAGCTAAAAGTGCAGAACATGTTATTGTAAACCAACTCCTACCTAATTAAGGTTAAAAACATATAGATTAGATGTATAAATAAATGCAATCATTTAACTTAGTGTTTCTAAAGCAGGTACAAAACATACCCTGATGAATATTTTTAATAACTAGTTAAAAATAATAACTTAAAATATATCTATACTATAGTAAAAAAAATAAAAGTAATAAAAGGCAACCAAACAGGCAGTTTTTATAAATAAAGGGACATTAACAATAATAATTGCTGGGGCACAAAAGAAGCTTACAAAAAAGTAATAATCAGCCCTCAACTTTAACATACTAGAAGTAGACACATTTTCATTTAATCCAAGGCTGGGTGGCATTCACCCTCAGCTGCCACTTCAACTCAAGGAATTCTAAAAAATCATCACTAGGGCCGCCTTGATCACCTAAATTAACCTGATCAATAATTGGTGGGTCGGGTTCAATTTAATGTGTCTATACAGACCGTTGTTTTCATCATTTTTCCTGATGTCATAAATGTGTTGATATATACTTTGCCTGCACATACGTTTCATTTTTCCAACGTAAAATGCAGGACAAAGAATACATAAACCCAAATAAATCACCCCCATAGTAGAACATGTAAACCTATGATTGGGTTTGATTGTACCAAACCCCTCCACATAAAAAGAAGAACCTTCTAGTACATATTTGCATTGATTGCAATTCCTACACTTAATCATCCTTCCTACATGCCCTGGTAAAACCAGTCTTTCCAAAATCAACTTAAAACTGGGTGCTTTTTTATATACCACTACAGTTTTTTTTGCCCACTAAGCTAAAATGTTTATGGTTAATTTCAAAAATGGTCCAATTATTTTCCAAAATCTATTTAAGACCCTCAAATTCATTTGTAAAAGTCAAAACCATCCTATAATTAAACTGTCTACCTCTATTCACACCCAGCAATGGTACAAAGGATACTGGATTTTTCTAAAAGGAGAATGGAATGGCCTGTAGACCTTTTTACACAAACCTCTTAATGGATTGTACTTAAAAATACTTCTGGATACCCCCTCCTAAAGAACGTCCCTCTAAGTATTTCTAGCTCAACATGGAAAACATCATCATTTGAAACCATCTGTGCTAGTCTAACACATTGGCCTTTAACTATTGACTTCTTTTGATGCAATGGGTGTATACTCTTGAAATGTAAGACAGAATTAGAATAACTTGGTTTCCAATAAATAGTTGAATCAAACCCTTCTTTTCATAATGTTTAAAAAGGGTAATATCCAAAAAATGTACTGTGACCCCCTGTATGTCCATAGTGAAATTCAAAAAGCTATTTCTGCTTTGTGATGTGAGTTACTTGAACTTTTAATTAGAGACTATGATAGACAAATTGGTGAGTTAAACATTTTTATTAATAATATTAATGAAAACATGCACAATGATTATTTGACAGTAAAATTGGTGAATACAATGCTATGCTTAGAGACATTGAGAATGATATATCTGCTTTGAAAAGTAAAAAAGCAAAGCAATTGGAAAGAGGTAGGACTGAGTATGAAAAAGGTTCTCTTTATCCACCACCCCCTAATTTGGGTAATGGGACTTATGAAGTCCGAACTGAACAGAAAACCGAAGGGTAATAATGTGACTGATACGGTTAGTTCTATTTTGTATGTTAATGAACCTGATCTCTCTTTAGGGAACCCTCCAATGAGATGGTCACAGAGACTTATGGAGGGAGGTGAGCAGAGCCAGGTTCAACAAGTACCAATGAACCTTTGGGAAGAAGCTACATATTATCCCGGGGGGGGGGGGTAAGAGGAGACAAAGTGGTGAGACAAGAACAAATATGAGGGGCAGGGTAAATTTCAGCAATAGAGTACCCAACAGTTACGCTATTGTACACAATGACCAAGGTGACTTCAAGATGTACAAATATAGTGATTTAGATATTGGGTCTACCTGGGTGAACCTCTTTGAGAGGGGGTTTACTTTTGTACCACTGCTAACATAAAAATTGAGGAAGCTTTGATCCAGTTGAAACTTTACACTAGGAAAATTAATTTACTTTTTTTTTCAAAGATAATCCACAATTTGAACAATGTACCACAAACAATACTTTAAAGAGACCAAGTGTGTTTAATCGACCACTTCATCCTACAGTGATACTTTCTGAGAAGCTATGTGAGTTTAATTTCAGGAATCATCTTAAAGCATCCCATAGCAAGGTATGCCACCACAATTTAAGTGACACAGAACAATATTTACTGAATGAGATTTTGAACAACAAAGAAGTTACAGTAATGAAACATGATAAAGGGGGAGGATTGGTGGTTATGGATAGGAATTATTATGTTAACAAAATGCTCAATATTTTATACTCAGACACTTATGTTGAGGCGTCCATCAATGAAATTAATATTGCATACCACAAAATTGATCTCATTCAAGAAAAAATGGTCTTGAATGCACAAATCTCTACCAATCCACATCACTACCTTCATAATTGCAGCCCTAAAATCCCCACAATGTTTGGGATCCTAAAAAGGTACATAAATGTGCCTCAGACCCCCCCTTATGTCCCATTGTCGATGCCAAGGCATCTAAAACATTTTGTATTGCAAAATGTATTGATTTCTACACCAAGACTGTGTTAGATTCTAATTCTGCTTTACTTAGAGACTCCTGGGACTTCCTTGGTAGAGTGTCTGATGATTTGTTTAGGGAGAACATTATTTTTGTCACTATTGATAAACAAGACCTGTTCTCAGTCATTCCACATGCGACTAGGGTGGAATGGTTTTATGATTATTTGAGACTTAACACTATTATTTGCCCTAGTAGGTTGAAAGTCCTTAGAGAGCTTATCAAAAGTGTCTTGGAAAACAACTTTTTAACATTTGAAGGGCAATACTTTAGACAAAAAGTGGGAGTAGACATGGGGGCAGGTTGTGCCCCCACGTTTGCTACTGCTGTCCTTTCCTTTAAGGAGTGGAATTACTGTATGTGATCAATTCTGAGTTTAAGGACAGTTGGATATTCGACAGGCAGTTTTTAGATGACATTATTTTTTTTCTGGGTTGATACTGAAGAGAGATTGTAGATATTTTTTGATTACTTACAAAGCACCACTAGCTTTTTGAATTTCAATATGGACATACAGGGGGTCACAGTACATTTTTTGGATATTACCCTTTTCAAATGTTATGAAAAGAAGGGGTTTGATTCAACTGTTTATCAGAAACCAAGTTATTCTAATTCCCTCTTACATTTTGAGAGTATGCACCCATTGCATCAAAAGATGTCAATACTTAAAGGCCAATGTGTTAGACTAGCATGGATGGTCTCAAACAATGATGTTTTCCACGTTGAACTAGAAAAACCTCAGAGGGATGTTCTCTAGAAGAAGGTATCAAGAAGTATTTTTAAGTAAAATCTTTAAAGTGGTCTGTGTAAAAAGGTCTACAGGCCATTTCTTTCCCCTTTTAGAAAATCCAGCATCCCTTGTACCATTGCTAGTAAAGGAGTAACACAAGAAATGGGTGTGAATAGAGGTCGGCAGTTTAATTATGGGATGGTTTTGACTGTTACAAGTGAATTTGAGGGTCTTAAGAGATTTTGGAAAAGACTTGGCCCATTTTTGAAATGAACCATAAACATTTTAGCTTAGTGGGCAAAAAACCTATAGTGGTGTATAAAAAAGCACCCAGTTTTAAGTTGATTTTGGAAATACTGATTTTACCAGGGCATGTAGGAAGGATGGTCAAGTGTGGAAACTGCAATCAATGCAAATATTTACTAGAAGGTTCTTCTTTTTATGTGGAGGGGTTTGGTACAATCAAACTCAATCATAGGTTTACATGTTCTAGGAAGGGGTGCTTTATTTGGGTTATGTATACTTTGTCCTGCATTTTACATTGGAAAAATGAAACATATGTGCAGGCAAAGGATATATCAACACATTTATGACATCAGGAAAAATGATGAAAACAATGCCTTGTATAGACACATTTAATTGAACCCGACCCACCGATTCAAGTTTTATGTTCTAGAACAAGTTAATGTAGGTGATCGCAGTGGCCCTAGTTATGATTTTTTAGAATTCCTTGAGTTGAAGTGGCAGCTGAGGGTGAATGCCACCCAGCCCCCGGATTAAATGAAAATGTGTCTATTTCCAGTATGTTAAAGCTGAGGGCTGGTTATTACTTTTTGTAAGCTTCTTTTGTACCCAGCAATTATTATTGTTAATGTTCCACTATAAAGTGTCTGAATAGTTGCTTTTCATTACTTTTATTTTTTGCTATAATATAGATATATTTTTAGGCTATTATTTTGACTAGTTATTAAAAATATTCATCAGGGTACATTTTGTACCTGGTTTAGAAACACTGGGTTACATGACTGAATTTATTTATACATCTAATCTATATGTTTTTAACCTTAGTTAGGTAGGAACTGGTTTACAATAACATGTTTTGCCCTTTTAGCTATACATTGTTAGTTGTTTTTTATTAGAATGTATTGTGGTTATAATTTCAAGTTGATTCTCTTGAGAACTGCATCTGCTAATTGATTTATGAGGAAAATGGTTTACATTTAATTTTTAATGCATAAATGGACCTGCAGGGTTGTGGGTAATGGTTCTGATGAAGTTCAGTAACTAGAGGATGAAAGAACTCAACTTTTGGAAATAAACTTTTATTGTTTGATTGGCACTCGGCTCTGAGGTCTTTTCCCTCCATTTACTTGTTCTTGGTTAGTGGAGGGTTTCCCTAAAATTCACTTTCAATGACTATGTTGTGAAGTCAATAAAATTTAATTTAGTTCCTCAAAAGACAAACCTGATTACAGCAAAAGTCTCATCAAAAATAACAGTTTCTACTCTTTAGACACATCAAGCACAATACTTAAGAGGATTTTTTTGTGATATTGCTGTCTCACAGTCTTGACAAAAGCATGGTTTGAAAGATGGATCGTGATACTGTCATGACCAAGGACTAGCAACATCACACACAGGTCTATATTAGAACATCGAAGTTTCACAACTTTGAATGTTCTAATATCGAATAGCGAAGCTGCGGAATGCTGAATTTCTTCCTAGGGAAGGAATTTGGTTGGCCATTCCTGTGGCTTAGCTATGCTCAGCACTGATGTAAGGTTACGGGTCAGGTAAATGTGCGATTATGTGGACGTGAGGGTTAGGGCGGGGTAGATGAGTTAGGGTTAGGATGCGCGTGAGGTGAGTGTGCAATAATGACGGACCTTAGGGTTAGGGTTTGGGTTAAGGTAAGTGGATAGCTAGTGGTGTGTGTACAGTTTAGTGTAGGGTTAAATGTAGGATTTTTGGTGTATGTGTGTGGATTTCTGTTTGTTTGGTATGTTTGTGTTGTGTGTATGTGTGTCACAACATTGAATTTTTTCCCTGGGAAAAAAAATTGCTGTTCTGCATGTTTGATATTGTCAGCGTTAGCTGAATAGGGGTCGATATTAGAACATTCAACATTTTAAAAAGTCGATGTTCTAATATAGACCCATCACACACAGCCTTCATTAGGGACTGTACACCTTATTGCAAAGATTTGGAGGTGAAACTAGCATCTTTTTTGTTTAAAATCATGTCAGACACTTGTTTATTGAAGTTTTTCCCTCCTTCGTTATGACTATTGACTGACCTTGATATAGTAGCAGAATATGTTAATGTGAGGATGCCATGCAGCCAGTGGATCGGGTGGCCTGAGCACCATTTCACTACTGTTTTTTGCTGGTTTGCCTGCACCACAGGTGACTCCATTGCCTATATCTTCTTCACAACTTTACAAAGGAGAAGATTTTTTTCCTAACTTTAGTAATGTTTCTTTGCTCTTCCCTAGTAATAGACCAACATAACAGGGAAAGGGGATTAATAAAGTCCCATGCATTACCTTAACAGTATTTACTTGGATAATCTTCTGTAAGTTACTTTATGGAAAGGGGCCATAAGCAGTTTATTTGATGTTTTTGTACTGTATACAGTCCTGGAGGACATTTGTATTTATATTGCACTCAGAGTACTATGTTTTCATAACAGAATAAGACTACAATACAGTGTCTTCCCCATTGTGTACACATTTTTATGAATTGAAAATGGCTTTGGAATGCTGTGCTACAACATATCATCTCTTCTCCAAAGGGCACATAGTTTACAATGAAAAGTTATTGTTTATAACTCATGGGCCAGGAAAAATGTCCTTTACATTCTGACAGTGCATTTGTCTTTAATGTTAGAATGAAGTGGTAGTTTTCTCATGTGCTGATGTGTTGCTCACAATTACATAGATGAACCTCAGAATCAGCATTAAATATGTAAACTGTTTATAAAGAATTAGATTTTCTGTAGGTAATGTTACATTTCTGCCATCTCTGTAAAGCATGCTAACCTTCCATCACTGTGATGCAGACTAACCTGCGACTCCAAACACATGCAGTTTCCACCTTAAACAATGTTGTAGCAATATTCTAGCAAATATGAGCACTTGCTGCAATGGATCCCTACCTTCACATAGGATCATAGGAGGTTACTTGGCTAATGGCCCTGAGGCCCTTACAAATCTAGCCAAGAGTTTATCCCCAAAAAGAAACCTCAGTCAGCACCTGTCGACCCTGTCAAGTGAGGGATACAAGTGGAATCCCTGGAAGAAATTTGTGGTTTCCCATGCCATCATCAAAGTTGCGTTTGAACAGTGTCAGCAAGGTACTCTGTTTGACATGTATGGGAAGTCTATTCCAGAGATGGGTCAGCCTCTGATAGACAAACCTGTCTCTCCAGTAGGTTTTGTTGATGTTGCATATTGGATTCAGGCTTTTCAAGCAGGTAATGCACCAGGAGTTAGACTTATGGATATAGAGCATCTCTAGTAGGGCAGGGTCTGAGATTGCCTTATAGATAAGACACAAATCACCTCTGCGCAATCTGTATGATACAGAGTAGAGTGATAGTGATTTGAGCCTGTCCACTTAGGAAAGGTGTTGGAGGCCATGGATTCTCTTTGTGAGGGGTTTCTGTGGCCTTTCCAGTTGATGCAGATGTTTGGAGAGGTACATACCAAACAGGGTGTTATACTCAATTATTTGTCTAATGAGGGAGGAGTATAGAGAGGTAATAACCTCCTTTTTTCTGGATGCAATCCCTTTACTTATGAGATGAACCAAGTAAAAGTTTTTTTCTGACCACTGCCACTACATGATGGTCAAATGTGTGATTGTTGCCAACCTGAGTACCCAGGTCTCTCACCACAGGTTACATGCTTAGGGGATTGTCATTGATGTGGTAACCAGTAGGGGCCATGTTTTTGCCGAATGGTATAAAGATATATTTTTTGCATTTACCTTGAGGCCATGACTTTGGCAACAGTCATTTGTTGCTGTGAGACCCTCTTGCAGTATGTTAACATCATCTGGGGATTCAATGACATCACCCAACTTACAGTTTTCCACAAACATGGTCAGCCACAGGCCTTTTGTCTTTGCCTGGAACTCTGAGAAGTAGATGACAAACAGTAGTGGTCCCAGGACAGATCCTTGGGGAACTCCACTAGTGACAGGTCTGCTATTATAGGTGCAGGCATCTATTTTGACTTTGAGGGTCCTGTCAATGAGCCCAGTTGGCCACCCACCTGATGAGATCGTGATTTACATTAAGTTGTGTTAGCTTTTTGATGATGATTAGAAGTCTAGTATGTTAATATACCATGACTCATGGTTATAGCAGGAAAATGCAAACCTTTAATAAATTCTCCTTTATCATAGCTACAGAGCATGGAACAGACCTGGTACACCACTATCTCACTGTGGCAATATGTGAAAATATATGGAAGCATTGTGCACAGTCTCTTAAAGGGAACACACATGTTTTTGTATGTTCTCAGCCTTGAAAATACCACATTAAGCTCTATGAGTTAGACTTGTCATTCTTTTCTCAAAGAGTTCAGTCTTGGCTAGCCCCATTTTATATTATATCACTGAACAATGCATGCAACAGTCCCTTCTCAATGACTTCACACACACAGCAAGATATTCGCCGGATTGATTCTCAGTTGAAGTTCCTTCCGTGTGGAGTCTGCATGTCCTCCCTGCATCTGTGTGGGTTTTCTCCCATGTTCAAAGACATGCATATGGAGCATTTCTCCTCAGCCTCTGCTGAAAATTGGTTGTAACAAGTCAGACTTCCCCAGTAAATAAATGTTAAATAAATAAATAAATAAATAGATAACAACAAGTATAACTAAAACCGGTGAAGCTTTAAAATATAAGGCACACTTTGTACAATACATGGTGAAATATTCCTTTTTGCATGTGGAAAAAATAGATATAGAAATGATTGAAGCTAACTGCTGTACATACAGCATTTGTTTGTTAGTAACACTTAGAAACTACTGCTCCCTTATAGGTTTTTGGCTTTCATATGCAAAATAGGCAGGATGGAAGTACATTCATTCACACCTTGTGAAAACCTAACACAAAGCCTGATTTGGCAAATCAATTCCCAAATTCACTACTGAGCATTCCAATCTCATCCCCGTGGATTTTAGTTTGTGTGTTCCAAGATTCTAAAATGAAATTGATGTAACAAACCACATACTAATGAATGATCACGCAATGCATTGTTTATATTTTTGTTTTCTATACCATAAGTATGTTCATAAATATGTACTTTAAAATGTTATTCTGTTTTCTCCACATAGAAGGCAGAACAGTCAGAGCATATTGCAGTATCTATACTACTCCTTGTGTTGTGCAAATTCCCTTATGTAGAACAACCTTGGATTTTAAAATAGTCTCTAAATTTATGTTATGGTCATGCAAAATGTATGAACATTGGTTACAACATCCACATGGAGTAGCACCTGTTTGTTGAAAAAAATAATATCCAAAGGAACATTAACCTTCCTTTCAAAACAGATTTTTAAAATTTGGGGCTGTCTTGAAAATAAAGTTTAGTTCCGAACCTAACCGGAATTCACGTATTATAAATATCTTCCATGAACAATGTTCATAACTCTCAACAATGAAAATGTATGTATCACATATAAAGGAAGACAATGTGGGTGGCTTTGAACTTGAACAGATGTTATATGCTAGGAGACTGTGTCTTAAAATTTTAATAATTTGTAATCTCATCAAGCCATCTTTGATTAATAAGAGGCTAGCTACTTTACCTGTTAACATATCATTATATTTTGCAGATACCTATACAGTATGCTAAATTCCTGCCTCATTTATTTAACAGTATGGGGGTGCATTCTTTAGTATATGCTTTCATATCACAGTTCAGAAGTCATGAGTCAATTTATAGAGGCCAGTTGACACAAATTATGGAAAATTCTTGCTGCATCATTCGCACTTCTCACAATCCTAATTTTGTAGAGAAAGAATTTTTTTTTTCCTTGTCACACAGCATAATGGAACAACTATGGAACTCAGTGTATCTTTAGATGTAGGGAAGAAATATATTTTGGGAAATTTTCAAGCACTAACATTTGAAAAAAAAAATACTGTACTAAAAGCCAAAACAGATTTTAACAAATCAAAAATGTTAACTGAATAGCATTAAAACACAAGCGTACATTTCACACAAAGCACAGCACTAAACTTCAAACATTATTTGTAGTACTAGGAAGACTGCTGTTTAATCCTGTCTAGATGAATTCCTGGCATCTGCTGTTTTACTGGTACTCTCCCTCAATCCTTCCAGGATTTGCTATATCCTCCACAGTCTCCAAAAAAGGCAAAGAACAGGCAGAAGTGTTTCTATCAGTAAGGTACCATCATGATGGTAAGGAAGACTTTATTCTTACAGCTAACACTTAACTGTCATCTTCCACAAGCAGCTTGCAGTGACATTAGGACAGTGCATTTGTTGCATGACCACACACAACTACTATGGTTGATCTCTCTGTATTATACATTGTTGGGTAATGTCATCATATAACTTATGCACATAACATGACATTGATGTAAGGGTATAGAGCTCCTATTTCTTTACCTGGTATGTATCTTCTTTCTCCCTATTCAGAAAAGGAGGTCACTGAGTAGTGTAGCCTCTGACTAATCATCTAAGCCAATCAACAGCTTAGCAATGACATACAAGTTTATCCCTGTCATCAAGACCATATTCATCCATCCAATCACAATTTCTGCCATGTTGGTATACACAAAAGTTTAATTCCAAGTGGGTGTGCACAAACGGATGGATGAGCTTTCACAAATAATCTTCAGATCTCTCCTTCTACCCCATAAGTATACTCCTTATATAGTGGTTCCACCAATTAAATTAAATTAGAAATTTAGAACTGGTAAATAATCCATTAATATAACAAAGAAATAAGTACAAATCTCTCTCAAGTCTCTCTCTCTCAAGAATATAATGAATTCAAGTCATTATAAAAAAAATATAAATGTAAATGTACATAAAAAATATATATAAAAGTATATACTGTAAGTAGTAAGTAGTGTAGTCATAAGTAAGACATATATAACGCCAAATAAAATAACAAAATAAACTCAAATATAAAGTTAAATAAATACATTATATATATATATATAATATATATATATATATATATATATATATAAAAGTCAATAAATCCTTGTAAATATGTCAAAAAAAATGTAATGACAGAGTCATGAAATGCAATTATTTAATATTTCTGCCTAAGCCCTCTGCCTGCCTCAAATAGGATGCGCTATCATTTAAGCCATGGCCCCTGTCTGCCTTGAGTGTAATAATCCAGTCAGTCTCTTTTGCTTCAGTTACTACCTAATTACTTAATTGGAACCACTATATAAGGAGTATACTGGGGGGGCATATTGAAGGATCCGAAGAAATATTTGTTGTGCATCGTTTGTTCACTTTTGGAACACTTTTTTGTTTGTTTTTTTATCTTACTTCTGCTTCTTTTTTTGTTATTAAGTTTATTTTTTTGTTTTTTTTTCAGCTACTACTAGCTGTACTTTGTGATGGTACATGTTGGTATACAGTACAGTGTCACTTATTGCATATCACTATGTAAATGTTTCATTTATAAAAATGTTGTGTTAAAGAAATTATGGAGTTGTGCTCAGACAAAATGATGCAAACATTTGCTTTTTGAATAAGATCCAGCACGTATGGCATAATGCCATAAACCTATATAATACCTTTTGATGCACTTCAGATAAATTAAGATTCAAAGATAATACCATAAACTGAAGTATTACTTTTGCCAAATTGCCATGGTCTGGACTGAGTATTCATCAGTATTATTTAAAGTTGTTTAAGTCAATTCAGTCTGTACCTATGAAAAGTTCTATATCAATGTGGATTTACATCTGCTCTGACACTAAAAACATTGTAATAATTAGAATAAAATAATTTTATCGTGATTTTGAAGCTAAGACTGAAATGACAGATCAAGTGCATTTGTATGATGGATAACAGAAAAATTGTTACAGCATTATGAACACAATATATTCTATTCTTTTCATGAGTGTTTAAATGGGTTGTTTTTTGTTTTATTAAATGGTTTTATATTTCCAGTAATAATTTTTCAAGATATATACACATTATGGCACTCAGCTCACATTAGCATAATGTGCGGTTCACAACAGAGAGAATAGCTGCCTCTTGATGCATTTGACCTAAAAATCAAACAATACATGCAAAAAGCATTAGAGAATTTAATACTATATTGTAAAGTGATTGATATCTAAGCCATCAGTTATTACAAAACATATTCTCTGAATACTGACCTTGGGGTTCTTTTCAGCAGATAATGCAGTAATTGAGTGGGCTAACAATTAAATCAGAAAGACTTGTTGAGAAGAAATATGGAACTAAGTTTATGGGAATAAGTGTTGATACAACTAAAATCAGAAATGGAATGTGAAGCAAAGGAAAACTATATCTACTACATATAATTCCATTTGAAGTGTACAATAAATAAAAAAAAATCTTGAGGACTATTACTTGCCTTAAGTTCATGCATAGAAACTTAAATGAAATGAAACAATTGCTTTGTTTAAAGTAGAATTAGAGTGGGTGACAGTTTAACTGTCTAACATAACATTCTGATCGCATAAGTTAACATTCATTGCAGCATATCTTCCTTGACAGCAGAGCTTTAAAAGTTATTTAGTGTAGCTGCTGATAGGTGATGGTAGTATCCAGATGTTTTAACAGTATGATGTTATAAAGAGTTACAATGTTACAAAGTGCACTCCATATCAGAGTCACAATTCAATGGTATTAAATTCATTTATTTACTATACAGATGCATGCAGTTATCAATTAGCACATTGCTCATCAAAAAACAGTGAAAGGTGTACTTTATGGTATTTAGTTTGATTCCAGTTGCAGGAAACAGTTGCAAGCATTTCTTTAAATTAGGTGGGTTAATAGCTTCTAAAATCAAACATCTTGGGGGAGTTTGAGATGTTAGATAATGTGTCAATTTTTTGCCAGCAATTTTGGCAAAAGTAAGAAATTAAAACAAGGTTCACAGAAGCTAGTTTCAGAGATAGTGGGGTTTTCAGTTTACTCTAATATGAATGAACTGCATTTAACTGAAATCACATGGTTGAAACTGTGTGACTGAAAAGCACTTAACTGAAAACTCTCAGGACCAAAAAACTATTTGACTGAAACTCATTTCACTGAATTGGAGATGACAGAATTGTGTAGAGGTGTATACACAATATGTGATGGTATCATTTATGAGATAGGGTTTGCTATGGATGTGAACCTGGAAGACTGTGTGCAGTTTGTCAGTGCCACATGTCGTGTAGCACCCCAAATGTATAGATGTCTGTGTACCAACACTGATTCACTGTGCATGGTGTTTTTTCTTTTCTCTACAGTTGTGCAACCTTGGAGTTAATATATTTAAGTGGAGTGGGGATGTAGGGGGGGCTTGACTCTCTGCAAAATATTTTAATGGTTTTTTTTAGGTCAAATTTTTTTATTTGATTTGTTATTCATTCAAATGAGTTTTCAGATGTGTTTTTTTCATCAAGTGCTTTTCAGTCAAATTTATGAAATATTGTGACTCATTGAAATGCAATTTAATTATTTTATAGTGAATTGGAGATTGCATCTTTCTCCACAGTGGTGTGACCTCAGAGTTGGCATATATAGGTTTGGGAGGTGTTCCCCAACATATGGGAGCAGGAGGGCTTGCTCCCAAGAAGAAGAAAAAACACTTCCTCATAGACTTGTTGAAAATGTTTTGGGCAAATTGCTTTTGAGATTTTTATGTTCACCAAAATCATTGTCAATGGACTGATTATATCCAGGTTATTATCAATGGCTTTATGTATAAGGCTGATTGTAAACAAGACTGGGTCTTTCACACAAACTGGGAGCCAAGGAAACACAATTTTGTTCTCTGGGAAATACATTCAAAATCCTGATCTGCTGAAATGCCACACACCAAAACCTCACTTGCTATCAGCTTTTTTCAGTATTAGAAATGCCAGTAATGTGTTGTATGACATCATGCTACCACAGGGACTTTTTTTCATTTTCCCACAGTAGTGTAATCTCAGAGTTGGTATATAGAATTAACCGGGGGCATGAGGGTTCAACCCCCACATGTGGGGTTCAGGGGAGCTTGGACCCCTACAGAAAATGTTTTTTTAGTGTTTTGTGGATGATTTTTTTCATGTTCAGTGTTTTGGTACATCAGGAATTTAAATGCATTCTATTCTATGGGTAGAGCTAGAAGGGTGAAACTACATTATTTAGTTAGCTAGTATTTAAAAGTTGAACATTTATTTATTTATTTATTTATTTATTTATTTATTCTGGAAGAGTATGCAACCAGTGCAAATTGTATTTTAATTAGGGCTTCAGTTAAATTTGCTGATGGCAGTTTTCTTCTTCTGTGCGAAGTACAGTGATCTGATGAGACACAAGGGCTTACTTAATGTGTTTTTTTAACAATCTTTAAGGAAGGCACACACACACACACACACACACACACACACACACACACACACACACACACACACACACACACATGCACGCAAACATATTTCTCATACTTTAGTATTGTTTAACAGAGAAAACAATATAATTATGAAGATGTGACATATTAATTATTATACCAAAAATGGGGATACTGTTAGAAATCCAGCATTGTTTATGCTTACAATTATATTTAAACAGAGGTGCCAAACTCTATTATATTGATAGAGCCTTTCCTGTTATTTTCATAATATACAAATGGACTTATGTATTGCTGTTTAAATCTTTCAATGTACACATTATTTTATTTATTTTATTTTACGTTTGTTGACAGGGATAGTCCAACTGGAGCCATGTCCATTTTCAGTGGAGGCCCGGGGAGATAAGCTCCAATTTATCAGATACAATAATACAAGTAAAACAAGAGTACATAAGTAGTATTATCAATGAATACATAGACAGACATGAGATACCCCTGGTTCTAGTCAGGAGAAAAATTAACAATAAATAGTTAGTTGGGTTATTCACATTCATGTTGAAAGTTACCTGCAGTTAAATGCCATATGTTGTTTGAGTTTAGTTTTAAATTGTCATAGGGAGGAGAGCAAAGTAATATCACCTGGAAGTAGGTTCCAAGCTCTGCCTGCAGCATTAGCAAAGAGGGCATCTCCAGCAGTGTTGTTGATTGTAGAGTAGCCCACATACTGCATCTTAGAAGACAGAACAGACATGACCAGGAAGCAGTTACTCCAGCTGAACCTCATACCTACCTCCAATCATTCGGCCTGAATCAATCTCACTATGTTTCTCTGATATAGGTTCATAGGTTCATAGGTAGGTTCTAGGCTATCGGACCTGGGGCCTATACAAAGCCCAGCCAAAAAGGTACCCTGGCTTTTGCCACCCAAGAAAATTATTTTCCTGTGCCACTATCGAGCAGAACCACAGGGGTGATCCCCGGGGTGAATTTCTTATCTCCCATCCAATCATCAAGATTTTTCTTGAAGGGTGCTAATGAGGAGATTTGTTTGATATGGATAGGTAGTTTATTCCAGAGTATGGGAAGTCTCTGGGACAGGAATCTATCCCTCCATCATGTTCTGTTTATTGTGGTGATGAGGTTTAGGTCCCTAGAGCATGTAGCTTGGAGGGATTGGGATTTCTTTAAGTGGAGCATGTCCAACAGCTCTGGGTTTGATATAGCTTTGTATGTTAGGCAGAGATCACCTCTGAGTAGGCAATATGCGACGGACTAAAGCTGGAGTTTTTTGAGACGGTCTGCATAGGGCATTTGTTTGAGGCCAGTAATCCTCTTTGTGAGGTATTTCTGTGGCCTTTCCATTTGTTGTAGATGTCGAGTGAGGTACATACCAAAAGGGGCGTTGTACTCTATAATGGGTCTAATGAGTGATGAGTTGAGGGGAACAATGACCTCTTTTTTTCTGGATGAGAAACCTTTTGTGATGAGGTGTGCCATGTAGAAGGATTTCCTAACTACAGTGGCAATGTGATTATCAAAGGAGAGTCTACTGTCCACTTGGGTCCCAAGGTCTCTTATCACACTTTTGGTGTTAAGTATACTACCGCCTATGTTGGAGTTCATGGGTACAGAGTTTTTACCAAAGAGGATGACAATGCACTTTTTGGCATTGAGCTTGAGGCCATGGCTTTGACACCAGTTATCTGTCTCTGTGAGGCCCTTTTGTAGGATGTCCACATCGTTAGGAGTTTCGATTATGGCTCCTAGTTTGCAGTCATCTGCAAACTTTGTTAGCCAAAGACCTTCTGTGTTAGCCTGTACTTCAGAAAAGTAGATACCAAACAGGAGAGGACCCAGTACTGAACTCTGTGTAGTCCACTTGTCACTGATCTGATGTCGATTTGGAGTCTGCTACTTTCATAGTGTGGGTTCTGTCAGTGAGCCAGTTGGCAACCAGTCTTGTGACATAGGGATTTATATCTAGTTTAGTGAGTTTATCTATAATTCCAGAGTGGGGGATGATGTTGAAAGCCTTGGCAAGATCTAGATAAGCTGTGTTAACCACCTTACCCTTGTCTAAGGCTTTGGTGACTGCTTCAAAGAAGTCTATCAGGTTTAGGAAACATGATCTGCCTTTTACAAACCCGAACTTGGTGGGGTCCAGAGTTTGGAGATTGCCAATGTCTTTGTTTATAAGTTCCAAGATGATAGGTTCCATGGCCTTGCAGACCAGGCTCGTCAGGCTAATAGGGCGGTAGTTCCCGGGGTCCATGGTGGCTACCCTTTGTGGAGTGAGATAATCATTGCTGTGCACCATTCAGCAGGCACAAAGCCTGAGATGAGGCTATGATTGAATATGGTACTTAGGTGGGGTGCCAGTTTGTTCTGTAGTTCATGCAGAACGCAGCCTGGGATGTTGTCTGGTCCCATGGATGCTGTGTTCTAAACTGAATATACACACACACATATATATAAATAAATATATATATATATATATATATATATATATATATATATATATATATATATATATATATATATATATATATCTATATATCTATATATATATATATATATATATATATATATATATATATATATATATATATATATATATTATATATATATATATATATGTATATATATATATAATTAAGTCACAACCCAATTATCATCTTTCCCCAGCCTTTTATCTATTTAACTGAGTCTTACCTCTACTTTTGCCCAATTTCAGGCATCCTGATGTCAAGAAACCTAGCCATTATTAGTTAACACAGTAACCTAATGACTGGACTTTCTGCAATTAAATGCTGGACTCTATCTCTCCTCATTATTCATTTTGTAACCCTGACTCAACACTTAGGTTACCTATACCTGGCATGATTCATTAAAACAGTATAACAAGGAAATACTTGTTTCTTTATCTTATGTCATATCATATCATATTATATTATATCTCTCTTGATCTAGTTTTAACAGTTCTTGGCCATTTAAATATCATCTCTCAGAATTATCTATACCACCTCATGGCTTCCTAGCCTGAAAGTCAGCATACAGGATTCTGATTGGGTGTTTGATCATACGTGTTGGAAACATCAATGTTAAGAAACTCACCTTGAGATAATAACCTTGGCAACCATATTGAGAACAAATTACAAAATACATATGATTGGAGAAGCCCAATCATATTTCTTTGCAATGCATGGGAAGTTAACTTTCCTCAGTTTTTAGGAGTTTCATAAAAATGTAAAGGAGTGCAAAGTGTTTTACACTTTTGAAAGCTGTAACACACATATAGTGCTGCTACACTGACAATAAAGAGGTGCAAATGTACCTTCCAACTACCAAGAATTTCACAGAACCCACAGATTGTTGCCTCATGGTTTTGGTCTTTTCCTCATAAAATGTGATTTTTCTGGTGAATCACTAAGGATAGAAATCATTAAATAATGATGTACATTTCAAGTTTCAGCCTTCATAGCCTTCAGTAAATGTATGTTAAAACAAATCCTGTTATTCTAGCAACTTCCTAACTTTATGAGAGCAATATTTAACTATTTCTGAGCCTTTGTTCCCTTATTATGTTAGGGTTTGTCCAGATTTCTTGCATAACAGGTTGAGAGGTATGGCTGCAAGCAGTGCTAGAGGCTTCACCCTGTCAAACTATTTTTGAAAGACAGACAAGTCAAAGTGTATTACAGCTTTCAAAGCTATAAACTACCTGTGACACTGTTATGTGATGGCTACCATATATCCTGCAGTGAGAGACTGATCATAACAGTTTATTTGTCCTGCTACCAGCAGCTACTATGCATAATGAAAATCTGTTTTTAGCAGGCATTGTCTTGCATTACTGTGTAATCAGCTAATTGTTCTGCTGATTTCATATCATAATTAGCATGTTTTGTATGCTAATTAATAGTGAATAGTCATAAGAGCCATATCAAACTATTTTATTTATTTATTATTTGTTAATCAGGAAAGCCCAACTAGGAGAGAGTCTATTTAGAGCAGAGACCCATGGAGAAATGCTCCAGATGCATGTCTTTGGAATGTAGGAAAAAAAAACTGGAGTACCTGGAGGAAATCCACATGAACATAGGGAGGACATGCAGACTCTGCACAGAAAGTGACGTTAACCACTGCACCACTGCTCCACCCACTAATTACCTTATTTTCATTTATTTCTATAATGACAGACAAAGTCTCTGCTAGTACTCAGATTGATATCTACACCACTGGATCACTTGTCAAAAAGCACCCTGCTGACCTTTCACATATAATAATAATAATAATAATAATAATAATAATAATAATAATATCCTTGTTACAGTTACCATTAACAAAAAGAACCAGGAATCATGTCACCCCCCCCCCCCCATCAGTGAACAGACAGTTTTTACTTCCATCTGGGAGTAGACATCAATTATCTTTTCTTACAGGAAAAAACATACTCTCACTATCAAAGCACTAGCTCACAGACTCACAAAAAATCATGAAAACATAATTTTTAAATCTGAGTGGTATTAGGGAGCATGTTCTCCTTTTCAAGCAACAGATATACCACAGATTCCATTTCCTTCCAATATTCATTGTTATGCATGGATAGATTTACTTAAAGAGTACCCTCCCTGGCAAAGCACAACAGCGCTATTGACCATATCACACTTATATGTTGCTTTTACCATTAAAATACAAGCATGAATCAAACTTTATAGTGTAGGCAGTCATAGCAGTACCATTATAGCAACTTACTATCGTATTCTATCTACTACCAGAGTCTACTCAACCCTTGCATACTATACTGTTACCCTCAGCATGTCCTGCCAACATTTTTGTAGACACTGATTAGAACTATATTGGGCTTATTAACACTGGTACAGAATATAATGTTTCATTATTCCTTTACATAGAATATGTCCTGCTTAATCAATTATCTTTACTTATTGTAATATAGCACTATTTATTGCAGTAGGGCAAAAACCCACAACAGTCATTCACTTCACATTTCTGACACTCAAACACACATATTATTTTCTTGCACAAACAGTATATTACCCACATTTATTTTCCTATCAAATTTAGCTTACTGCAATGACAATTTTATGAGCCATTATGTTAGCAGTGACTCAAACTAGGTGTATTTTTTAAATGATAATTGCAGTGCTGACAGCTGAAATCAACTAGCATCCCAGTTTAGCAGCTTAATCATAGAAATTTCAATTTGGCAGAAAACATTAGACAATAAAAATGATAATGTAGTGATTTCATCTCTAGATGTAACAGTTATCCTTAATTGATATTACAAATGGGTGTCACAATCATGCTAAAAAGGTAAATGCTATGAAACAGACACAATATATGAAATGACAGTCAAATTCAATATGAATATAATTTTTGCAACAGCATTATACATGTTTGAATCAACAAACTGCACAACACACTAGTGCAATAATGAACATGGTATGCATCATTACAGTTTAGGTCTATACAAATTTATATAGTTACACAACGTTCAAAAAAACTTTTTTCTCAGTAAGTTAGTCAATCATCTAAGAAGTTACATGTTGACATTTTTGTTCTGCACAAATTTGCATAATTACTCAAAGGCAAAAAAAAAATGATCCTACATGTACATTCATATATCAGCACAGTTTATTAAATCATGCCCCAGAATTTAATAAAGTCCATGTAGGCACAGTGTAGCGCCTAAACAGAATGTATCCATGTACATGGCCACGGTTCCCCTTCGGCAGCATGCCATGCATATTAATGATGGAGTGCTGCCAAGGGAGAGCTGAGAACACGGATATTGAATCAGTGTAGGCAGAGGTGTAGTGGCTACCCATGGCTGCAGGTGAGTGTGAGGGTCCCTGTAATGCTCTCTGCCACTGCTGTAATGTTGTGAAGTGTATCAACTGTATAATATGCCATTTTTATGATGTGTTATGATTTTTGTAATTATTTACTTTTTTTACTGCATGTTTGCATGGTGCAGAGTACAGCAATGCCAAGCTGTGCTCTCATATAGAAAGCTGACACCTGGCAGACATCTAAAAATAGAAACTGGATGCAATTATTAACATAATGAATAAGACATATGAAATTAGAAACTGGATGTAACTAATTATTTAATTATAGTTGTGTTTAAGTGTGTTTGTGCATCACAGCATGGTGCTCAGCAATGCTAACAGGCAGCCTAGTAGTATATGTGAAGGTATGTTAGCTTTTATAATGTCCAGCTAGCTACATGGGTAGAGTTACAGTCTTATGTGTAGAAGGTCCTGGGTTCAAGTACATAAGAGGTAGAATATGTCTGTAAATGAATGTACTATTTTTCTTTAATTTCATTAAACTATTGTGAATTTTGGCACTGCTGTGCTTTGCTAAGCACTGCTCATTCATGCTAAGCAGTGCATAAACATGCTAATAGCTACCAATGTTTGCACGGTGGTAAGCCTCACTAAAACCACAGTTCTGAGAGTTTTCCCACTGCTTGGCTTCACTTAGCTGGTTTGTGAGCTGCTAAGCAACAAGGCACTTTTTTGTATGCTGCTCAATGATGTTTAAGGGTAGGAAAACAGCCTATATTAAGCCCAATAGGTGGAAATCCTGCATCATTCATTGGAGCTCATTCTACTCTTGGTATAGCTGGTGGTGTTGATGAAGGTGTGTGCTTTTGGGTGCAGAGGTGGGGCATTTAGGAGTCCAGGGTCATGGTCAGGCTGCTTGTTACAAAATATGAACTCCAGCTAATTCAGGGCAGATTACAGGGCTCAGAGTGTAAGGTAGAGGCCTGGGACCATTTGTCCAGGGAACTCACCAGTGCTACTGGCATCACCCACACAGGTGAGCAGTGTCATCACCACCATGCTGACCTAAAAAGGAGAAAGAGGGGAATCTTGGACATCTGGGTCCAAGAGGCAAGAGCAGAGAATGCCCCACAAATATGTAAGTAATTTTACCTCTGTTTTACCAATATGCAAGCTGAATGTCTGCAAAACTGGTATGAATATTGGTGTGCTTCTCTCCCAACAGCTGCAGCTGAGAAGGCTCGCGATGTCAAGTCCCATGCTGTGCACCTGGCCAAGTTGCACCGTGAGTGTGGTAAGTACGGATTTAGTATGTCATCTGCAATGCAATAAGCAAGAAAGAATAAAACATTTACTGCAATAAAGTATACACAAGAAAAACTCTAGTGCAATAAATGGGTATGAAAAAATGTAGTGCAATAAATGGGAAATTAGAGCTGTAGAACTGTAGTGCAATAAATGAACAATAAAAACTGTATTTCAATGAAGCAATAAAAATGCCAATAACAGTAAGCAAAATGCTGCCTGTTCAGCAGGATTGTGTTGTCACAACCATTGCAGTTGAGCTGTTTACATTGATTGTCTATGGTAAGGTTGCTGCAGTCAAGTTTATCACTGTAATAGCTGTAGCCAGCAAATCTAATGGCCTGCAAACTGTATTGCTTAACTCATAGTACTACTTAAGGCTGTCTCTAGCCCGATATCAGTCACAAAAATGATCTCTCTTCCTCAGACATCAGGTAATAAAGGTATATGGGTGAGGTAGTCCAGTCCATGGGCAGATTTTTTGTGTGGACTTCACAGATATTTCAAACCAATAACAATAAAATGTGTTCACTAGCACTTGATTCTAAACTACATCTTTTTTTCATATATGCAGCATGATTGTATTCCATGCATGTGTGTGTTCTACTATCACTGCAGTCTAGTATAACACTGTAACAGTACTAGAATGCCAGAGAAATGTCCTAACTTGTATTGCTCAATTCATAGTATAGTTCCATGTGATCTCCAGGCATGTATCAGTCATTCAATAGTCAGCAGTTACTTAGCAGCTCAGTCTGTTAAATACTTTGAATGTACTGCATTTTGCCACACACAGTCCTGGGTTTGAGTCCAGTGGTATGTAGCACTAAATTTTCAGTTTCAGCCATGTAATGTTCACATTTACTCTCTCACCAGGGACACAACAAATATATCGGTGAGATAGCCCATATCATGAGCTGATATTGTGTTTAGATTTCACAGAATGTTAACATCAGTACCAAGAATGTGTTCATCAGCATTGCTGAGTCATAAATAAAGCTGTGTAATCCCAGTATGGCTTTATCCCTTGCATGTCTGTACTAAGTTGCTGCAGTCAGTTATTACATTATTTGCAGATGTCCCCTGAAATTACAGCTATTGGTAAGTACTCCCATGCCTGCCAACTAAGACATTACATCTGCCTAGTTTACTTACTGTACACAGACATGCCTCTCAAGTGTTACAGTTTCTCGTAATGTAATTAAAACTGCCTAATCCATCTGTTACATGATTAGCAGATAAATTAATACCTGGAATGCAATGTACTACCAAATCCATTTACAGAACACCTGGGTACTTATATAAGTCCACATTATGTGAAACTGTTCTGTCTAGTGGTGTACCTGCATTTGTTACTGCTTGGCCCATATTGACCCATGTTAACATCTTGAGAGGTATGTATGTGCTACATCAGTTACAGGAGAACTGTAGTCACTGTACTCAAACCTGACACTACATACCTGTAGATTATATATTTCAGTGTTTTCAGGGATATAATCTGCACTGTCAGTGATGGAATCTCTCTCTGTCTCTCTCTCTTTCACCACCACTTATCTTCATTTATTTATTACTATTATTTATTATTATGATTTAATATTAACATATTTTGTTAGACAAACTATATTTTGGAAAAATGTGTGCCAGTATTGTTATGTTTTATTATGATTTATAAAATATTTTTTTTAAACTAAATATATTTTGGAAAATATTGTTGATTATTATGTTTTATTATGATGCAATATTAACATATTTGTTAAACTAACTGTTTTGTTGGCCCTGTGGTTTACTTTGTGCTGGCATGCTGTTACCATACTGACTGTTATGTTACTTAATGTTGTGTTGTACATAATATACATTAATATATATTTGGATGAATCAATATGATGTTTGATTCTGTTAATACTAACATTGGTTTGGTTATTACTAATTGTAACTTATTGCTATACCTCATTTACCACAGCACGTAAAAGTAGGCCAGTTCTGGATGATCCTCCTACCTTGCCTCAACAGGCAATGACACTGGGTCCTAGCAGGTCTGGGATCTAGACCAGTTGTGACCCCCTCTGCTGTCCCTGAACAACCTGCAGCTTCGGGTAATAGAGCCACAGGGGACGATGCCCAACCCTCTTCTGGGACCGGTAGCAGAGGGGGTGTTGTCACCCATGCAGAGCTACTGGTCTTGGTGCACAGGATAGTCTACCATGGCTATGACCACCACCTGCGCCGGATTGAGGGCATGCTGGCCACCCTGGTAGGGCAGCCTGACCCTGGTGCCCAACCTCCAGCACAGCCACCCTAGGGGCAGTGATAGAGCAGTGTCAGCAGTCGCATGGGTGGGGACATCAGTCACGATGCTACCTTGTGGAAGTACCTGAGACTGGGATTCCACAGCACCCTCCTCATCCAAGGTGTTCACCCCTGTCTTGTGTCACACACCAACCCTGTCTGCTGTCTTGTCTGTCTTGTCTGTTTGCAAAAGCTTCCTCACCTTTCCAACTTACCTCCCCAGTACGTACATATGGCCCTTCCCCAACATTCCACTCTCACCTTAAAAAGAAAAATGGACACCTGTGCCAAAAAAAAAAAAGAAATCTTCCCATACATATCTCTCCACTTCACACGTGTCCAATGAACACATGTAATTTGGTCCAATTGGCTTAACAGCACAGTTATGTTGTCCTCACCACTCTCTCTGGGGGGTGACAGTCCAAATTCATCTACAAATTCAGTCAAAGTGCACAGTTGTTGCTGTACAAGAAATGGATAGATATGGTTCTTTCCTACACCATTCCTGCACATACCTACCTGCCTGCCTTTCACTATGTTTTTCCCCCTACTTGCACCTTATTTCACCACTGTCCTATCTCCCTATTTTTATTTTCTTTAAAGATTTTTTGCATGATGCTGCATGACACAACTCGTCACATAGCATCGCCAAGCTCAGCTAAATGGAGCTATATTGATGCATGTGGTTTAAATGATAATAAACACGTACAAAATAAATGCCTGTCCCCTATTTTGAGACTATCACACCTGCAGACCACTGCATTAACCGGCCATGCCACACAGCTGTTAATTAAAACAGGTGTTGTAAGCAAAACATAGTAACTGCAAGTTACCATCATTAAGTCTGTGTAAGTAGAGCTGCGTATTGCTCTGTGTCGCTCAAACTTGCTGAAAGAGTAATGGAAAAGCTGGGAATGTAACTTGGAGTCTGGTATAGGACTACAGCACTAGAAAAGCAGACACAGCATAAAGGGTATAAGTGAGGTCTCTAATAGCAGGTAAATTGGCACTTTTATCAGCAACATGTAGAAATACATCTAATAAAACAAAAATGGCAAAATACGTGTTCAGCTGGGACTTTGGTGGAGAAATACATCCCTATAAAGCCAGGCAAATAATAATGTATGCAATGGAGGTATGTCACAGACTATATGTGAGCACTTATATGTTCACAAATACACATGCATTAACTGTGACTCAGTAGGTCAGTCTGTTAAATGCTTTGCAAACAGTATTTTTTGCCACACATGGTCCTGGATTCAAATCCAGTGCTGTGTAGCATTCAAATTACATTATTGTGAAGCCATCAATGAATGACAGAGTCATGCACTCTTTATCCACACAATGCATTTCAAATGCGCTGTCTGCTTTTCATTGATGGAAATCAAAGGTCTGCAGATAGGAACACACTATAAAGTGCATAAAGTGTAGGGCATGCATTAATATGCATTCACAGAGGATTTTAACTTAGGTAATGCAAATGAGGACCACTAATATCAGAGAGCCCCATGCAATCACTTCATAATGATATTACAGATTAGCACAGCTGCACAACTAACATACACAGATGGAGGTCCTGCTAGTAACAAGGACTGCTGGCACACACATTCCAAATGACTACCATAATGCAACATATGGCCTGACAGTTGCCCAAATGGTTGACATAATGGTATATTTACCCCCTATGTTGCTCAAAGACACAAAAAACATGCTGCCTAGTACTCTGTTAGTGATACTATTGGCTAACATACTTATCTTAAACACATGCCTTAATTTGCAGGGTACCCTCATTCTGGATCTGCCTCTTCAACAAACCTCCCACAGCTCCCACATTTACTCTTACAGCTTGTTGTCTTGCAAAGTCTTCACACTGTCTGCCCATGCCAATTGCTTGCAGGACTAGCTCCACCCTGTAGCACACACATCAGTATGTAAAAGTAGCTGCAACAGATGTGCTCTCTGTGATGATGTAGTATCTTGACCAGAGCAATGTCCAGCACAACATATCAGAAAGGGCTTCTAATCTACATGAAGGCCTATTATCTTGTTCAGTGGTTAAATGTCTTTGGCTCATTATACTGCAAATCAGCTGAGTTGGCTGAAATTGGCATTTTAGAACCACAGATTGGTTAAGTGTCAATCACCTGGTAATGAGAATCATTTTAAAAAGGCAAACAGCTGGCTAGGGGAAACATTCTTTATGAGACATACTTCAAACAGTAAACACGTTGCCAAAAACTTTATATATCTGCACATATCAACAGAGGAGTATTGTACTCCATCAGGTATATAATCTTTTTGTTTACAACATGATGCATATGTGTAAATGCACTTAGGTGGAATGGGGATTACAGCGGTAAGCCTTTTCTAGAACTGTAATGATGATTTCATTGTTCTCCAAATTTGTTACACCTACAGAGGAATTACAGTACATCAAGTGTGGAATGTTTTTTTCATTGTGGCACACTGGTCTCATGGGAATGCCCTTTTATAGTGGTTATAATAGCACACTGCCATTTGCTTGTCACTGTTATGATATATTATCAGGGGGTTTACCCCTAGGGTCCACAGTACAATGGACTCCTGTATTGGGTGTGGGATCATACAACAGTATCTGTCATGGCACAAACAGGAATAGCTAACTATTGCTAGTATCTTAATTGTATTCATACCCTTAGTATGTTTGCTTACTGTGGAATATTACACATGTGATCAAGCAGTGGATGCTGCCAGCCATTCTGTTCTTGCTGTATCTCTAAACAGTGTACTCCCACGTATGTGATCCTGATATGTGTTCCCATGTTGTTGTCTTTCAGGAAACATGTATGCAAGATGTCATGTCCCTTTTATGGATGCCGAGAATGATATAATCCTGGAAGGCCTCAGCCAACAGCATGAGCTCCTACTGTCCAGGGGGAGGCAAAACAGGAAAGAGTGGGCAGCACTGTGGGCTGACCTTGCCCGTGATGTTAATGCTATAGGTCACCAGAGCAGGACATATGAGTAGGTTCAACACCGTGCGACAGCTATGATAAATGCATGCAGAAGAGCAGCAGATTTGGCCAGGGATAGTGGGGTCACTGGTGGAGGGCCTGCAGCAGAACAACCACTCTCAGCCACTGAGGAATTCCTGGCTAACCTAAGAACACACAAGGGCTCCCAGGCATCCATCGCACCATCTATCATGGATGTGGGTGCCACAGTTTCCATGGTAGAGGAGTGTCTGGGTAGGCTTAGGTTAATCAGCACTAGAATACTGTAGCATTCAGTGTGTCAGGTTGCATATATTTATGTGGGTGTCAGGTGTATGTTTTTGGTGGGAAAGAGTTTGACTGTAGTTTGAATTTCATGCTCAAGTGGTGACCAACATAACAATTAACAAAGTAGCTACTGTAAATGTGAGATATATGGACGCATTATCCTGTTATAGCACAACATGCAGTGGTGTTTACATTACCTGTACCTCAACTTTTCACAGGTCCATCAGGAATCAGACAAGGCTGTAGTTGTGGTCCTGGTAAGCACAACACTGTTTTGTTACAGATGTAGATTTACTGCAATGTATGCCCTAAAGTGTCATCCCAGGCCTGCTGGCTGGATTGCTGTAATGTTAGCATGATTGCCATCTGCACAGATATTTTCTGACTGTACACACTTTATGTCACACGTATGCCTTGTAGGTGTGACCGCACTGATAGATGTGACAGTATTGTCATGACATTACAGATTGCCATATGTGTCAACTGTGCAGAGGCTTCACAAATGTCAGGAGTGTACGTCATTGTTGCTGATGAGATTGCTATTTAAAGAGCTTTTATTTACAAGTAACTACATATGTTTGTGGGAAGAATAGTGTACTCATGTCCTACTATATGAGGTTGGGGGTTAAACAGGTATGTAATAGTGACAACAATGTACATAACTTTGCATATATTGCAACATAGTACTGCAGAGCATAATAGTGCAGGTATTAATGTACTGCTTTTCCCTTTTTTATCACAGTTGACCTGAGGGGTTGGAATCTGTCCCCTACACAACCTGATGTCAATGTCTTTTCAGACTCTGATGATGATGGTGGCCAAAGTGAACCACAGGTGGGGGTTCACGGGCTGAATCTGTCCCAGAGGTTTACAACATTCTTCTGTTCACATTATCACCCATGCAGTCAGTATGCCTACACATACCTAGTCCCTGGAGGCCACAGATATTGGACAGTTAGTGGGTGAGGACATTGAACAGGAAACTGTGACAATTTTGCCTCCACTGAGTGTCGACACTGACCATAGCCAGACAGCTTGCGAAGTTCCACACAGGCACATTGATAGGGGGTGCTTGTAGGAGGCCTGCTGTCCACCACCTGTTGCATGTGTGTCATCATATGTCACTCTATGTATGCTTCAGGCCATCATGGAGGCACAGGCATGTTCCGAAAGGAACTCCATATGAATGCTCATGGTTATGGATGCAGCACAGTCTGACATCTCTGACTGCCTCCACTGCATTGCTGGTACCCTGGGTCGGTTCACTGATACAGTGAAAGACATTGGTCTGAGACAGATTGCAGAATATCTGTCTTGGAATGCACATTGTCTGTGATGGAACTTCTGGTTGAACTTGAGCGTTAGGCTCGTGGACGTGGGTCAGCAACTACATCTGCTGAGAGTCCACATGGCTGTGCGCAATCACGCTCCCATAGTGGTAGATCTCCAGAAGGGAGTGTGCTGTCTACACCAAGATGTGTCAGGCCATGGGCTCATGGTCATGGGCATTTCCATGAAGAACATGGTCCCAGGAGACAGCAGTCACTGTCAGGTACTAGCACCACTTCTGAACTTGGGCATAGAGCTGCCAGTGCAACTTCTGGCAGAGCAGGTTCCCATGTTCAGCAGCAGAGGCAGTGAACTGCCAGTTATACCATGCATGATTCAAAGCTATCCAACATACATACATGTAGGGCTAGCACTGAGCTTGACTCTGTTCACACACACACTCACACACCACTGTCAAATTCCGATCACCTTACAGAAACACACGGTACATTTCCATGGTCCATCTTGCCTGCTTCCTTTCCTGAGTCACACACATGCTTTCAACCTATTGGGTCAGACTAGGCCTCCTGCATCCCCACACAGCACCCTGTGCAAGTGATGATACCTGTGCCACATCCCTGTCATCCTGGTCATCATTGCAAGAAAATGAAGCTCTGTCTCTGATGCACAGGGTGACCATATAAATTAATATGCAATTGTGGAATCCACTGTTGCCTTTGCCTTGCCACTTGTTCTGGTCACTGAAAGATACTGTATGCTGACATCTGTAATGAGTAAGCCACATTATTATGTGTAACTTACATTGTATTATGTTGTAATGACAGTATACTTACAGAATGAAGGGTGTATGATGGACCTGTTTATGTTTCAGTTTCAGGAGTCTGTGGTGAACACCTATGGATACACAGAGGTAATAAACCCATACATGTCACAGCACAGGATGGACCGTCATCACAGAAGAAATATGTCTTCAGTAAGGTCCAGCACTATAGGTGCATTGCTCCATAGGTTCATATGTGTATAACTTGCTAACAAGGACAATGGTGTCATCTAGCCTACTCATGCATCCCTAATCCTGAAGAGGTCTGATACCCCTGAGAAGTGCCACCAGGGTTTTGGGAGTTAGCACATCTACAAGCTGTCGTGATGGAGATAACTCATCTACAAATTTCCTGTATCCATTAGAGACATTTGTCTTAAACCAGTTATGATTGTCTTGTTCTGCATCCAATTGTGTAACTTGCACATGATGTGCATTATAGCAGAAGTGTGCTTCACATGCATGGAGATCCTATTACATATAGGGTGTAGTGTCTGGATTGCATACCTGTCTTTCCAGCCTATACTATTTATACCACAGTTAAGGTGTATGTGTGTAGAACTGGTAATATATGTGTTAGTCCTGTCTTGGATAAGCACAAGGTACAGAGCGGGATCTGACACCTCCCTGTTTGGCAGCCATACAACTCCCCTCAAAAGCATGCAGGAGACAGAATACATATGCATGGCCTTGACACGGTCTGCATAGGACATGTTAACTAATTTATGTATAGCTTTACAATGGAACCTGTGTGGCTGCTACACTTGTATGATATGCCTGTGTAGTGACATAGCAAAGGTGCCATTGCACTCAATGATAGGTGTGATGAGTGCCAAATACAGTATAACAATGACAGTCTGGGATTTACATGCCATATCTTTCTGTATAGGTTGTACAAAATTGAATGGATCCCCTCATCTTACTGACCACTGAAAGTAATAGCTCAACTGTGTGTGGAGTGCAGACACTATTATATTTTCCAAGGGTGAGTGACTTCCAAAAAGATAGTATTGTGCATTCCTTTGCATTTACTATTTTTCACTGGCTCTGAAAACAACTGAATGTGTGTCTCAGGCCATCCTGGATAACTGTTGTTTCTGAGTGAGATTTAGTGACAGCTCCTAGTTTGCAATAACCTGCAGATGTAGTCATCAGAGGTCACTGATAGTGGCCATGACTGCAGAAAGGGAATGACTAGAAGGAGCACTCCATTAATGATGTCTGACAGAAGTCCACTGGTGACTGGCCTCATTGTAATGTTGGACTACCCCATGCTTTCTTCCTAGATTATGACTATCAGACACTTGGCTATCCTCCAACTGACATGCTACTTTGTAAATAACCTACACAAGTTTCAGCAATGCCTGATTGCCTAGTAGAGTGAGTCATAGTCCCCTCATCCATTACATAGCTTAACACTCAATAAGGTCCACCAGTTAGGGTAGGCATTATCTGCCCTTGATCAAAACAAACTGTGTTTTCTCCAGTGTCAGTAGGTGTACAACATTGTTGTTGATCGTTTCCATTATTACTCCTTCCATGGCTTTACATATCAGATGACTAAGAGATCTGGGGACACTGCTTGACACTGCATGCTAGTTGTCCTCTGTGCAACTAAGTATTGCAGTTACTTCAGTCATGTTCCAAGAAAATAGTCATCCAAGGTGTCTCTACAGAGCACAGACAAAGAATTGAGGGAAGGGTAATATGTATACCCTGTGAAGGCAAGGCAGGAGGTTTTACACATGTATTCAATAGCTGAACACTATTTGAGTGGTATGTACTGAAAGGACACAATTACCTGGTGAAGAATGTTGAATACAGGGGAGTGCCCTGAATTGCTGGTGCCTGGCTACTACTAATGCTGGTCTCACCACAACCAATCTCTCCTGCGATACCATGCTCTGATATGTTTTTAGTCATCACATGCAAAACGTTACTATGAAGTTAATGATGAGAAGCAGGACACAGCCTGTTTGTTCATCCCCATAGATATCACACATCATGAAAGGCCCTGTAGGCTTCACATACTCTTCTCCAGGCAGATGCCTTGATTAGCAACATGAGCAATGAGTTGGCTTTTGCATGTATTATGCCTTGTGTTCAGGGTTGGTGATATGTCACTAGGGAACTGAGCAGATGGCTATTAGGAGCACAACTGCAGTGTCACAATATAGTGTGCAATGTCCATTGACATAGATGTCCAAGCTTGCTGAAATAAGCAACACAGCAGAGGTGATCCATGTTAGGTGACAATATCACAGTAATTAATGCATCCTGCCCTTCAAAAGCTCAATGGTGGATATCTGCATGACATGGCTGAGGACTGGCCACATTTGACCAAAGTGAGTCCACCTGACACATGTCCTAGGTATGTCATACTGTACATTTATATACCTGGAACATATGTCTGTGTTCCCAGATCAAGTCACACAACAATCAGTTTGCTGTCTGCTTGACAGGCATTGTATGCTTGCAGGGCCAATGTAATGTCACCAAAGTTGAACAAGTCCTCTGTGCATGCATGCATGGACATCCACATCATTACTGCAAGGAGTGCCTACAAACACTATGTTTCCGGCTGTCAACCCCAAGAATGTGGCAGCATGACCCTATCTTTTCTGGACTTGCACAGCATCACATTTGTAGGTATAGTATTGCGACCAAACCTAATAACAAGATTATGGTCAATACAAGGACTACATAGCTGGCAAAGCATGTATGACACACTGTCAGTTGCTGTGTAACCTTTGTGGACCTACATAAAGGTGATATGTTACATTTCAACATCTGTCATGACACAGCCTAATGTCATGCTCTGATGTACAGACAAGCATAACAAAATTGTAATGGTGCTATCAATGACTGCTGATGAGATGTGGAAAGTGTCCTCACCCCTCTACTCCTATGCCACACAAACACAATGTGTGACAGATGTGACTGAATTTCAAACCTTGATTCCATGGTATCTCAAACAACATTCAGTACATATGACAATGAGCATTTTGCCACCATGTGCTGCTCTCCTCCTGCTCCACCCACACCCACATCACACACACCTACTTGTGTGGAACTCCTTACCAGACATATTCATTTTATTTCTGTAAATTAACTCTCTTTTTCCCACTCTTGCCTAAAAACTCATAGCTTAAGTATGTTCCCTTTCTCTCCCTCACAGTTTTTACCCCCTACAACTTACCTGGCTTTCCTGTTCCCTGCCCACCAAGGACCACAGATAAGCAACCCCAGGAACATAACCTTGGGGACAGCTCAGTGATACTGTTCTACTGCTGGTAATAACAGAAAATTACACCAAAAAAGAACAGTGTATGTGTAAACTTCCTTTTACAACTATGGGTAGCACACACTTGATCAGGCCAATGCTGAGCGCTCCTTGAACTCTTTCTAATTAACCATCCACCATCACTCTTCCTGCCTTCCAGCTTCAATCATTCCTGCTAAATTCCTGCCTTCAATCATTCCTGCTAAATTCTTACACTTTTGGCTACAAAACTAATTATTGCACAAGACTGTACCAGCAAGTATTACACTTACCCTGCAATCCTTAGCCAGGGGTTTAAGCCCGCTTCATTCACTCTGCTCACTACGTTCCCCTCCCTGCCCCCAAGTCTCACCCACCCCCACTACATCTACATTTATTTTGCAACTGAAAACCACTCCCATACTTAGTCCACCAATCAAGCCATACCTACAAAATTCTCCACACTTCTACCCCACCTACCTTCTTATAACACATCTTAACCCAGAGCAACCATTCCACTAGGCAATACAGTTCTAATCCCCACCAGCACTATTCTGTTCTACATTACATCCTACCATGGTGCTACAGTCATAACCCCCAACCATTTTCACTGTACAATCTCATCAACTCACCTCAAACACCCACTGCATAATTTCACCACCCCTACCACAAAGTGCCTCCTTCCAGCACAACTACTCAACTACCAAACTCCCATCTGTTATGAACACAAAATATCCGTAAAATTAAACAAGTTTTGACTGCATATATAAAACACATTCTCAACACTCTTTCTAAACTTGCTCTCAGTGGAGACATGCATCCCAACCCTGGCCCCAAAATCACCAACCTCTCCACAAACCCCCCTCCAAAAAACTCCCCTATCACCCAAATCACAAGCAACAAAAAGCCAAATGACCTCCTCATAATGTCTCAACATCAGAAGAATCTGCAACAAAGTCCAAGACCTCCAAGCCTACATAAACCTGTACTCCCCTGACATCCTTATCCTTACTGAAACCTGGCTGAAACCTCACATCAAAAGTGAGGATATGCTCCCATCTGGATATAACCTCCTCCACAAGGACAGACTATCCAGAAAAGGAGGAGGTGTGACAATATTGTATAAACACCACCTCAATATCCAGATTCTCACCAAATCAGCTCACCTGTTTGACAAGGAAGAAATCCTTTATGCCACTGTCAAATTAAACCCTAAGAAAGCAATCAACATTACAGGATGCTATTTCCCACCAGGCCAAAATATACCTCTCATCTCACAGCTAATACAATCCCCTACCAGGATCAATAAAAACCCTAATAATCACACCATTCTTTATTGGGTCTTAGTTAACAAAGATCCTCACTCTTACCTGGCAAGCTGTTTACCTGACTCCCTCAGTGACCATTCCCCAACCTTTCTACTAAGACATCACATAAATAACAGTAAATCCATTACATACAGACTTGTTCACAACAGAGCTAATTTCAACCCCAACTCCTTCATTTCCTTCCTTCAGAAAATTATCTGGGCACGTCTGAAGTACATCCACCTAGATGAAGCAGTTCACGTCTTTAACAGAACCTTCCTCAAAATCTTAACTCCCACGCCCCCCCCCCCTGAGAAGCACCAACATCAGAACTAAGAGCTCCCCTTGGCTACAAAAAACCACCATGGGCCTTATGAAAACCATGGATAAAACATGGGAACGCTGGTGCAAAACTAAAAAACCCTCAGATAGACAACTTTTCCTTGAACTACGAATCAAGGTCAAAAAGCAAGTAAAAGCAGACATAGCCCATTTTCTATCAGACATCTCTAAACTCTTCCCAAAGCAACCCCAAGCAATTCTGGTCCACAATTAATGCTATCCTCTGTCCAGGAAAGTAAGTAAACACCACCCTGTCAACCACCCCTCTCTCCACCTGTATCATAGCTGACTCCTTCAACATACATTTCACAGAAAACATACTATCCTTAACTGAAAAACACTTCCCTAACTAACTCCCCCCATTGACAACCCAAATCCACCCCTTCCTGCCTTCTTCTTCTCCACAGTACCCACCTCCTACATAAAAAGACTCCTGACAAAACTAAAACCCACAAAACTTGCAGCCAACAACCTGACCGCTGAATCCCTAAAAATAGCAGCTGATGTCCTAGCTTATCCAATCTCCATATTAATCAACCACTCCATATCTGAATCCTATGTACCCATGTTATGGAAAATATCCCACATCATTCCCTTCCACAAAGGTGGCCCCTCCACAGACCTCTCCAATTACCTCCCCATTGCCATCCTCTCCCCTCTCTCCAAGATACTCAAAAAATACATCAACTCACAGGTCTCTAGATACCTCCTTAACAATAATCTCCTCTCCAATACCCAGCATGGTTTTAGGCCACACTACAGTGCTACAACTTCTCTGCTCTCCTTCAATAACACTATCCTCTACCACAAAAACAATAGCCTCTTCTCCTCTGCTGTATTTCTGGATCTATCTAAGGCCTTTGACATTGTGCCACATGACCTACTACTCTCTGCTCTCCAACCTTTCTTTCTCAAATCCAGACACCAACTAGTTCCAGATCTACCTACACAGCTGCCAGCAATCATTTGTCTGGGACAACAATGTATGTTCCCTCACCTCCCTGTGACCCTCTGGGCTCCCCAAGGCTCCATCCTTGGCCCCCTTCTCTTCTCCCTTTTCACCAACAACCTGCACACTGCCACCAAACATGCCTCCCACATACAGTATGCAGATGACTCCACCCTCATCTGCTCAGCCCCAACTCTAATAGAACTCCAACAGATCACACAAGAATCATTCTCTACCATTGAAAGCTGGCTATCTAATGCTCAGGTCCTCCTCAATCCAAACAAGACCAAACTCCTCATCTTCCAACCCTCCAAATCTACCACAAACACCCCCCACTTCAATATACAAGCCAAGGACAATACATCCATCTCACCAACAGTCCACACTAAACTACTTGGTCTACAAATAGATAACAATCTCAAATTTGACACGCACATATCATTAACAATAAAAAAAGTTCACCAAAAACTGGGCGCCTTATATAGAAACCGCCAATACCTCACCAAACCAGCAAGAATTTCTATCCATATTCCCAACTAATTTCCACCCTACTCTATACATCACCCATACTTACAACTCTTAGACAGTCAAACCTAAACAAACTCCAAGCCTGCTACAATAAAATCACAAAATGTGGCACTTATGCCTCCTACCGCAGCCACCACTGTGTCGCCCTTAGAGACCTAGACTGGATCGAGCTCCCTCAACTCCTACACCTAACTCAACTCACCTTTACTCATAAACTTCTAAACCACCCTCTCAGAATCCCATCACTCCATACACTTCTCCACCTCCACCATTCTTCTAGTTCCCTACGCTCCTGCAACAAAAATCTACTCCAGGTCACCAAAGCCAAAAACTCAGCAGGGGAAGTACTATTTTCCTGCACCATATCCAAGCTTTGGAACAGCCTTCCAACTACCATAACTACCTTTCCTACCAATCGTTTCAAGACTGCTCTTTAATCACACCTAAATACTCACTGGCTCTGTCCTTGCCCAAACCCCGACTAAACAGACTATCTCTCTATCATTATAAAAAACAGAACTGAATATTAATTATGGCTAGTTCATCCTTCCAGGGTTTACTAGTCATTACTCTATTATTATTCTTAATGGTAGCTGTTAGACAATTGTTGTACTTTGCTTTTACTTATTATTTTTTTCTCTTTTTTTCTCTGTTTGTAATTGTGCTCACTACTTAAACATTAACAAATGTGCTTCTGTATTTATCATGTCATCCTCACCACTACTGTATAATTACCTTTGACCTCTATTGTATACCATTTATCATGTCATTTATTCTGTGGAACTTTTCTTCCGGGTCAACTGCTGAAAATGGACCTGTGCACAGTCAGAACTTCCCGGTAAACAAATGTAAATAAATAAATAAATAAGCAGCAAACAAATAAATCCAAACCAGCCCAGAAGTTGAAAATGTTGAAACACAGGTGCCCAGTAGGAAGGTAGCTGGAATAAAGAAGCTGAACCACGACAAAGTGAAATCTTCTTTTTTAATACAAAATGGTGAGTGCTTTCGCAATGGTAACCATTGCTTCATCAGACAGGTCTGCATTAATAGACTATTAATAACTATTAATAACTATTAATAGAATATCCATCTTAGACTGGATTCTGTTATCTGACCCCACTCTAGCATGGGATTCTGGCTGTCTACCTGATAGTCTAAGTGGCCACCAACTGACCTACCTAATCCAGAACAGACCCCATTACATAAGACAACCCAACCTCAGAGTAATATGTAATAAAAAGACCTTTATAACGAATGACTTCATCAATTCACTGCAAAGCTGTAACTAGACACCCCTAAAACAACTATCTCTAGATGAAGCCGTACAGTACTTTAACTCTACTTTACTAAAAATCCTAAACTATCATGCTCCCTCCTGAACTATACAAATAAAAGCTAACTATGGTCCATGGCTAACTAAAGATACCAAAACTACAATAAAAGAGAGGGATCTGTCATGGAGTCAATATCAAAAGAAAAAACAGTAATCTGAGGCAAATCGACCAAGAACTTCACAACAAAGCCAAAAAACAAATCAGACTAGACAAAAGCAACTACTACAAAATCATGGAAGAAAAATATGCTCATAACCCTAAAAAAAATTTGGGCCATAATAAATGGTATAATCCACCCAGGAAAAGCCACTATACCAACCCCAGTACTACCAAACAACCATGACAACATTCCCACACAATTTAACAAGTTCTTTACCAAAGCAGTTCAAACCCTTACCAATGCCCTAAATACCACTAGTAGCCTTATACCAGCAATTAATGAAGCCCACCTTACTACTTAAAACAGTACCACCAACTTTTCCCTACACCCTGAACCCATTAAAGTCATTTCTAAGCTCCTTAAGAAACTCAGACCAACCACACTAGCAGCTGACACCCTACCAGTGAAATTCCTTCAGATAGCAGCAGACACCATAGCCTATCCTGTGTCCATCCTCATAAACAGGTCACTTGCAGAATACAAATTCCCCACCTTGTGGAAAACCTCACATATTATTCCACTGCACAAAGGAGGCAACTCCTTAGAGCTCACCAACTACCACCCAATCGCAATTCTTTCACCTTTATCCAAGATATTAGAAAGAGTTGTTCATTCCCAACTACTTCAGTACCTCTTAAAAAACAATCTCCAAAACCCAGCATGGCTTTAGACCATCCCACAGCATCACCACAGCATTACTATCATTTACAGATATAGTTAACCACAATAGAAACAAGGGACTATTTGTGTCTTCCATTTTCCTAGACTTATCTAAAGCCTTTGACATGGTAGACCATAGTATTCTTCTTCAAACTCTAGCTTCCCTAAACCTCAGCCCCTCCACTATATCATGGTTTACTAGCTACTTATCTGGTTGGCAGTAAGCAGTCCTATGGCATGACCAGCTGTCCCCCCTGCTACCATTATCCATAGGTGTCCCTCAAGGATCCATCCTTGGCCCACTGCTGTTCTCACTATTCACCAACCAAATCACTTCTTCCTCACTCACAGCATCTGTATTACAATACGCAGATGACACCACCCTTATATGTGCCGCCCCCACCTTAAACTAACTGCAAACCCTAACCCAAAATACTTTTACTTTAGCCGAAACATGGTTCACAAACATCAAGTTAATCTTAACCCCAAAAAACGAAACTAATTATTTTCGCCCCTGGTCATGCTCCCCCCTCAACAACAGTTTCACCATTCACTCCAAAGATAACATTCAAATCACACCAACTGCACACACTAAACTGTTAGGTGTAAAAATAGACAATAACCTTAAATGTGACATCCATATAGTGCAAACCATCAAGAAAGTTAGCAAAAAGCTAAGACTCTTCTAAAGGAACAAACACTTTATCACAAAACAAACCAAAGCTACTATTGCAAGACCTCATCTCTTATCCATCCTTCTCTATGCCTCTCCCATCCTTACCAATCTCTGCCAGAGTGATCTGAACAAAATGGAATTGTGTTATAACAAAATTGCCAAGTTCACTACTGAAGCCTCATACAAATCCCACCACCGTCTTACACTTAACCAGCTCAAGTGGCTCAAGCTACCTCAACTACTCCTTTTCAATCAAATCACAATAGCACATAAACTCTACTACCTTCCAGAAAAAAAAAACCTGCATTACAATATATAATTAACCCCCATATCCCTACCAGAGCCTTAAGATCTAGTTCCCAGAACCTAATAAGCGTCATCAGACACAAAAATGATGCTGACAAATCTCTCTGTCTGCACTATTGCCAAAATCTGGAACTCACTACCTAGCCAACTAACCTCTACTACCTCCACTATTCAATTTAAAAAAAACTCCTAAAAACCCATTTCTCAAACAATTGGCTTTGTTCATGCAACTCCCCAGGTTAATTCTTATCAATACCTTGTTCAAGGATACTACTAAAAGCCCCCTAATTCCTTTCTCTGTAAAGTTTAATAGCCACCTGTTATTACTTTAACAAAATACTGAAAGTATTCATAATTTAGACAGACACAAAAAAAATATATTTATATATATTTTTTTCTATATTCTATACAGACCATAATGTTAGAATACTGTATAATCTTAACCTGCTGACTTTGCTAAATGAATTGTTAAGCTATACCTGACTTATGTTTACATGGAAGCTATATCTCTGTATGATAGTCTTTTTTGAATTTCTTGTAAGTAATGCTATTTGGAGCTTTTTTCCCCGGGCCTCCACTGAAAATGGATCTGTGTGTCCAGTCAGACTTTCCTGGTCAACAAATTTAAAGTAAAATAAATAAAAAATAATAGTAGTGCCACTGTTAGACAATACAGTAATACACACAACAGTCCTAACATCAGCATCACACACTAAAGTATTTCTTTGAATTGCTCAACAGTACTGACATAAAAATGTTTGGCTTACCATGCTCAGATGATGGCATGCTTTGTATGCTGGATGGTCCTGGAAGAAGTTAAGCAAAAGGTAAGGACAGCATCATCACAATTAACAGTAACACAGGAGGTAATATTTTTGCTCCTTTATATGTCCATTAACTATAGTTTCAACAAGAACCTGGATGACAAGTCCAACCTAAGCCCATATGTAATCAATCAGAATTTATTGTTAACTGCAACAATCTTCAGTCCCTCCTCAAAAAAAAAATATTGTGAAACAGAAGTAATGTATCGATTGTAAATTTTTTAATTATAGAACAATATTTAACAACTGAGATACAAAAGCCTACCTGGAAGTTCCTTCTGGGACATGCTTGCTGTCCATGAAACAGTAACACCAATGTCAAGGACATGTTGTTCTGCACTTTCTTGGTTGCTGCCTGGATCCCTGACAGTGGACAGAAACTCTTCATTTGCTGTTAGGGGTGGCTCTGTAGCTGCCCCCAATGGGTACCCATCTGATCCTGGGCCACTGCAGCTGCTCTCCACTGTGCAAATGAGATCATGCCAGTGTCCCTATGCTGCACCCAGTCCTGCTGTGGTTGCCCACTGCATTAACATCTGCAATGATCTGCTGTCAAATTTGCATTCTGACTGACATATTTCCTCACCCCCTCTCATGCAAAAATACACCATGTCACCTAAAAGCTTCAACAATGACCTGATTTTCAGGGTCAGTGAATGGTGGTTTTCGAGGATTGAGACACTTGGGTCACATAATCCTAGATGTCCTAAAAGACAACAAAAGTATAATGCACAAAAGTATCACATAACTACAAAATAACTGTTCCCAGATAAAATAGAAAAATCATTTCAGTATTACCCACTGGAAAAACATAAAACAGTCTATTAGATTTGAAATATGAACAACAGGCTGGGTGCAAAAAAAAAAAAAAAAGTGAGTGACAATACAACATATCCTTGTTTGTGCCATAACAGAAATGGAGCTTTGCTCCCCCACCCCCAAAATAACAGGCAAATTACACATTTTGCTAACAAACCATCTCTGAAATGGCAAAAGTGCTATCAAATCACCTGTCCCTGAAAGATGTCTACAGATTTAACACAAAACATTCCTGTTAAGGCATTGCCAGTCATGTATACTTGTGAAATGCCTGACAAACATGTCTATGCCATCAGTACACTTCTAATTAATGCATACAGATTAGGTTTATAGATTAGTACTAGGCTAATTGCCCTTGTGAGCCATTTTAAGCCTAGCCAATTATCCCCTGTGAGATTCAAACCCTGTACCTTGTGTTTGCAAGGGAAACACCTTAACCATTTAGGCCACATTCTCAAGTTCAGTAATCCTCTGTGCAGATATATCCCAAAGTAATGGCCTATTTCCTATGTTTTCCACATAAACAAGTCTCCTCACCTTCAGTTTCTCTAGATAAATTGTTGCCTTTTTATGGTGTAGATTCAGGGGTGTCAGCAGGATAAAGATGCAAATGAGGTATGAACTCATTAGAATTGCTGAATCTCAAATACTTGGCCCCATGAAGTTTATGCAAACATAATAAAGGCACTCCCTCAGTGTTTGTGTTTAATGGATTGCAGCAGTGAATGATTACTGGTAGGTAGAAGGAAAACACAACACTAATACAGACTGTCCTACATCCAGTGGGTGTGTCAGTTAGCCTGCATGTCTCATATTACTGGTCAGATAAGAGAAGAATGACTAACAGACACAGAGAAGTAAGACAGAGCTGCATATTTGTAAACAATTCTCATAACTGGTTGTGTGATAACTCACTGCACTACATCCAAATACAATAAATGTACAAATAACACTTGGATGGTTTTGTATTACTGTAGATGATATTGCAGTCTGTTGTATGCAGAATATCAGTTGCTTACTGCAAAGGTGTTTGTGTGACAAAGTGGGATAAGACAGCCTAACTGTGTTCTGAAAGTTCATTGGAGTGAGAGTTCAAATCCAAACCTATGTAGAAATCTTTCATATGTATTAACATTTTGTAGTGTTTATGTCATAGATTGTACTTCATCATTTCAGCTACTTTTCCCTTTTTTCTCTTTTTTTTATTTATTTTTTTCTTTTTTGTGGGAGGGTGTTTGCCTGATGTGCTGCTTAGTGCAAACGTGGGAAATGAATGTCAGGTTCTGTTGTACTTTTCTTGTTTGTGCAAAGCGTGGCAGTGCACCAACTGGACTAGTGCCCCACCTAGGAAGCAGACAGAACACTTGCTGAACACCTACAAACTGGGTGTATGTAGAAGGACAAAGGTGAAAAACAATATATTGTTGTGATTGCTGTGTTCTGTTGCACAACTGCACTTAGAGGCATTGCAAGGCAGTTAGCAAGTTTCCCCAGCAGCTGTAACCATCAAACACCTGCAGACAAGACTAAGACAGCTAATAACTGAAACTGGATACATTCAATTAATTCTTATGTGCACTGACAAATCTGCTAAGTGGCATTGTGCAGAAATTAGAAAATGTCATGTAACTAGTCCCGTGGCAGCAGGTGTACGTGTAGAGTTGAAGTACAGATGACCCTGGGTTCTAGTACAGGGTGTGCAATTTATTTTTACTATTCTGACAGTGCAGTTTATATCAATTTATTGAAAAATAGGCAAGTGTATTATTGCAAAATTCTCGTGGCAAAAGATATAAGTGTAGGACTGCCATACACATGATCTTGGGTTCTAATACAGGATATTCTGTACACTTTTACTGTTGTTCCACTTCCCATTATATTCATGCTCACTTATAAAACTTTAGATAGTGGAGATGATATGAATTACATGTATGAGGGATGAGACACTAGTATTGTGTTTTCAGATGTATGATGGAGGGTTTACTTTTAACTATACTTCTGTAAGTATAATTCTGCTATCTGGACTTGCATGGGCTTCACATTTCCATAAGACATATACACAACTGGATCTATAGCCAATAATCTTGTCAGGCCACACACACATGCATGTGCAACAGCTCGAACTATCTCCTGTATTTATGTATGATTCCAGACTATGTCTGAGCACCAGTTCTTTTGTGGCAAAGATGGAAAATCAATGGTATGGAAGAAAATGTTTTGTCCCCTATGGCTAGGTTTGAGTCCCACAGTGTAAAAATCAATTTTCATAAGTGTATAAAGTCAAAAACAAATGTGTCAGGGCATTAAATGTATGCCCCCAGTGTATGTCTGCAAAATTTCCAATATAGATATATATATATATATATATATATATATATATATATATATATATATATATATATATATATATATATATATATATATTTATATATGTGTGTGTGTGTGTGTGTGTGCGTGCAAGCTACATCAGTAGAGTAAGGCCAAGTGCCAGATTAACCTTCCAGTTTCAATTATTTAATTCCTCCCTGCTTGGTACTGCTGCTCTCCTCCTACCATTATACAAATGCGGTTGTTATCATTGTTCAGGTTCATTCACTACAAGTAAATGCAATAACTGGAATTGGTGGGAAAGCATCCATTTCTATTTCTCTAGTTCAGCTGGTAGACATGGCTGGCATTAGAGAGGAAGGTGCAACATTTAGAGCAAGAGGTGGGGTGTCCAGGAGTCCAAGATATTTATTGCACTCCTGGTAAAGCACCACAGCCAAAGGCTTCTGCGGGAGACTATTCTGACTTGTGGAATAGTTTGGCCCACTATCCAGTGCCACTGGTATCCCATGCACTGGAAAACAGTGTAGGTATCATTTTAATGACCTACACTGACATAAAAGGGATACTCTTAACCATTGGGTGCATGACTTTGAGACTGTGGACATACCACAGCTGTGTAAGGATATAAATAAGAGAGTACTTTTAAGACTTAGAAAGCTAAATATAGGCAAGTCTGGTATGCATAATGCTCTCCTGTTCTTTTCTGTTCTCTCCCTAGCCTCCACTGAACATGAGTTGAATTGGCAGGCTCGTGTTTCTTGATTGGAGAGACTGAGGGAAGCAAGTGGTGTGTATGCAGCAGAAATGAAGTGTTATCGTAGCTTTAAAAAGTTATAGAGTTGTATCAAGTTCAGCATGCATATCCCATCTGTAAAAGCAAGTATGCATGCATTAGTTTGAAACACAAACCAATTGTAGGAGTCCAATATTAGACTAGTCAGAGGTTATGGGTTAAAATACCACAATTCACAAATATAAAATACTGTTATTTCTTCAATGATATTTACATTGAATTAAAAACTCTATACCAGTGGCACAAATGCCTTGCTGTAAACTGTAATCTGTATAACTGGAACACACATATGTGCAGTATATGCACATTTCAAGGATTACTTTCAGCAATCTGTACTTTAGTGTGCATCTGTTAGGACGTATAGTTAAATGTAATACTTCGGATAAAAGAGTTGTATAATTGTATTAATGCATTGTATGTCACATACGATGGTAATATTTTATGTCTTTTTTCTCTCATCGAACCATTATCTCTCTTTTTTTTATTTTCCATAATGTGTCATCAAAATGGCTCCATGTCTTCCATGTGTAGCACATCACTAAATGCTACACAGCACAGTGAGGTAGGCCAGCCTCAGTGGATCAGCATGCCCCCACTCCACTGGCTCCAGCACCAATGACCAGCACATCTGGGAGCCAACCTGGCAGCACTGCCTCTGCTGCTACTGCACTTCCTGTGCCCTCTGGTAGTATTGCCTCAGAAGCTGGTGCAGTGGTATCCTCCTGGAGCAGTGGTGGAGGTGGTAATTTCATCACCCACTGGGAGATGCCAGGGTTGGTGTGTAGGGTTGTGCACTGCACCAATGGTTTACACCTAAGACAGATGGAGAGGATACTCTCCTTCACGGTTCATAGGAGAAGGCATCAAGCACTCCAGCTGCCAGTAAGGGGACAGTGATGACAATCCAGTGGGAGAGGATTCAATTATCACTGTCTCCAAGCTTGAGGTGCATGAGCCTGTGTTGTCCCCTCTCTTAACCCAATCATGGTGTCCCCCAGCAGGCATAAATGCACTGACACATTTCTTTTTGAACCCAGATGATACTGCATTCAAATGCATGAGTATCTGATGATTTTAAATACTTTTAACTAAACAGTGATAATACAATGACATTTAATTATTTATAGTATATGTGTTGCTGTGTGCTGGCCCTGTCTCTTGTCTTGTTTGTTTGCATTTGCTTCCTCACCTATACAACTTACCTGACCCAGACATACCTATGTCCCTTACCCAGCAGTCTTCTCTTATTAATTAATAAAGAAAATACGTATCTGTCCCACAAAAAAAAAAAAATTGTCTCATACATAGGTCTCCATTTCGCTTACACACATGTCTTCTTGACAAACTTGATTTGGTCCAATTGGCTATATAACATGATTAAATTGTTGTCACCCCTCTCCCTGGAGGTGACAGTCTAAATTCAGTTAATATTCTGCACATATGATCAGTTTTTACTGTTGAAGAAATGGATAGCTATGCTGTTTTCCTACCTCCCTCCTGCACTTTCCTGTACTGCTTTCCATATGTTCTTCCCCCTGCTTGCTTTTCGTTTCACCACTTTCCTATCTATCCCATTTTAACACCTATAATCTTGTCAAAAAATAGAATCACACAGATAAGTAGCATAAAAAGAAATGTATCCCTTCACTTTTTTGCCTCTATGTTTGTGAGGAGTTTTGCATTGTGCACCAATGCCAAATGATGGTGAGCAGTGGTACAACGGTGCGGTTCCTTCAGTACAATGCTGCTTAACAGCACTGTGCTATGCCAGCACACAGCAACACATGTACTATAAAGAATTAAATGTCATTGTATTATCACTGTTTAGTTAAAAGTATTTAAAATCATTAGATACACATGCATTTGAATGCAGTATCATCTGGGCTCAAAAGAAATGTGTCAGTGCATTTATGCCTGCTGCCATAGAGTCAATTAAGCAGCAGGTGTGTTTCATAGACTCAATACTAACTCTCAAACTTTAGCAATGAGGCTCCCATTTGCACACTGCTTAACTATGTGCAAACAGCCAAAGTGATGGAAATATACATCTTGCATGCACAAACAATTTGCAACTGTTGTGCAACCCACTGCTCATAGCACTATGGCAAAATACATATTATTATGTATTACTGCTGTTTACTGTGCAATTCTTGTCTGTGACATGATATTGCATGTGTAAACATAGCAAACTGATCTCTGGTCAGATAACAGAAGCATGACCAACAGACACAGAGAAGTAAGACAGAGATGCATATTTGCAATAATCATAACTGGTTGTGTGATCACTTAGTACACCACATCCAAAAATAATAAATGTACAAATAACACTTGAATGGTTTTGTATTACTGTAGATAATGTTACAGTTGGTTGTATGCAGAATGATTTCAGTCAGTTGCTATCTAACAATATGTCACATATTTGCAATACAGCCATGGGCTGCCTCCCCCAAGCACTGTAACCCTGGTGTATCTGTACTTTTTTCACAGATATATCACCTACACTACAGAAATTAATATTAAGTGTTGTGTGATATGCAATGCACAAGAATCTGTTAACATGAAGAAATAGAACTATTAACCCATAAGCCTAAAAAGCCTTATCTGTAAGGCTGTGGAAGGAATGTGCATGGACCTTATCCACAGAGAAATAGGTGACCCTCAGCATACTTGACCTGACCCATTTTGGTTTTTTCAAGGGTAGATCTTTCTTACTAAGCCTAGTGGACTTCTTTGATACTGACTCCAAAGTCCTTGATTAGGGATAACAGGACATACTGGCTATGTTGAGTTATCCAAGGCCTTTGACATTATCCTCCATTTAGGTATCATAGAGAAAATCTTTCCTCTGTGGATTAACCCATACTTTACTAGATGGATAGCCAACTGCCTCACCAACAGAACGCACACTGTCAATGTTGGGGACTGCATCTCAACCACTAGACCACTTACCAGTGTAATACCACAAGGATCTGTGCTTGGCCCTCAACTGTTGGAAACTATTTCTCTGAAATCCAGGTAAAGGTAGAGGGCCTGTGGCTTACCAAGTTTACAGATGAGATTCAACTGGATGCCGTCATATAGAGTCTCCCAGCTATGTTAACATATTACAGAAGGGGCTGACACAGACAAATGATTGGTGCCAAATTTACGGACTGAACCTTACAACAAAAAATGCCTCATTGTCCCCTTTGGCAATGAAGTATCCATGCTAATTATGATATACATAGCACCCATGTAAGCTCAAACAGTGTTGTGAGACTTGGGAACACATGCTGATAGCCATCCACACTTCAATCACTATGTGCCCATAGTGGTGAGACACACTTTCTACATTGCACACCTCATAAATAATGCCATCACATCTGTGACACCCATGCCCTGGCCCAGCAATCAAGGAGCCTCAATCCTCACCACTAACACCAGTGAGGGGCGTCTCATATAGGAGGAAAGGATAACAAATACACACAGTAAAGTGCAATTTCCCTTAAGAGCACACAGAGATCACAATCAGTCTGGGGCTGGTCGGTCCCTTGCTCTCAAGGTCCCCAATAAGACTCCCCACTGGCACAGCTATAGAGTCCAGATCTCAGCCAGCTGGGAAGCTAGCATCTATAGCACCCTCTCTGTCCTACCAGTGCTTCATGTCCCTGCCCAAGTAGCTGACACACACACACTTTGAAATAAGAGTTTATACAACCACACAGACACTCCTGGGGAAGGCTGACACAGGTTCTCCAGCTGTGCCCCTTTTACCCAGACTATATGGTAGAAATCACTGCCACCATCTAGCTAATATTTATCAGCTACTCAAAGGCCCTTAAAAAGGTGTCCAATTATTACTGTGGAATATTATTATCCAATTGGTAGTATAACTAAACAGTCAAGAGTGACTTGGTACAGTAATCACTGTAAATATGCAATGAACTCTAGAGCTTAAATTATCTCTACACAAAGCAGCCACAGTGGAAAGGTTTTAAAATATTTAATAATAAATAATAAATACACAAGACAATACTTCTTACTACGCAGTGCTAGTCAAGAGTTCAGAGATCACAGAGAAATATTTGAAATAATTCAGTAGTAGAGTTCTGACATCACTAGTTTATAGTTTTTTCTAAGAGAAAACACAAGTCTAAGATAAACTTACTTATAGAGCAAGACATTGCTGTGACTTGGATAGTCAAGACAAAAATGCTTAAGGGTTCCTATTAGATGATGGAAGATGCATTCCATCGAATGTGTCTTGGTCGAACTTAAAACAACAAAAAGGCAAAATAGCAAAGCGGCTTTTAAGCAAATTCTTTCCCAGGGAAAGAATTTGCTTGGCCATTTCTGCTACTTTGCCATTTTTGGGACTGTAGTGTGATCTTAGAGTTGGTATATTTAAGTAGGGGGTGTGTGTGGGGCACGGGGTAAAGCCCCCCACTTTATGTATTCTTTCAATTTTTTTTATTTTCTTTTTTTTGGAACAGTGATTAAAATCACTGTTCTGAGCTTTCGAGACTGTAAGCTTTTGCTTACATGGGGTCAATTATTCATTGTTTACTTTTTTAGGCATTCAATGATATAATATAGACCCATGCTTAATGGTCTCTGATTCTCTCTGTTTTTAAAATCACATTCCTGGTTCCCATTACATCATTCTTCACATTTCCCTGGCTAACAGAAACTACATTTACATTCTTAACATCTCCTTGTTTTATCTTGCAGCTGGTCAGGAAGCAGAGCAATAAAAATACATTTGCATGTTTAAATCTAGCAATTTAACTCTTGGTTAAAACAATAGAAAGAATGTCTTCATCTAGACAGGCTGGAACTGAGTTTAGATCAAAGGGTCACAACATGCTTTACTTGGTCAGCTTTATGCCAGCAGAGTGTACTGTTGTTACATTTTTTTCAGTTCCACATCTAACAGCAGTTTTTCCATTTAAGACAACAAGTCTGTGTCTTACATTAATATTTACAAATGATAGAATTATCTTAAAAATTCTATCTGGCTAGGCTGGCAGCCTTCAAAGCACCCAAGACCAGGGAGGTCATATCTCAGCTTACTCTGCCCTTATAAGACCACTAACTGAGTGCACTGCTCCCTTCTGTCTGTACCTCATCAGACACCTGTAGCAACTGGAGAAAACACACAGGTCTGTGATCAGGAGAATTGAAGGCCTACAAAATATGACATACATGGAAAGACTGAAAGACCTGTCATTATACTCAGTATCATGCAGACTGCTGAGAGCTGACCTATGCCTGGCCTATAGAGCAGTCTCAGACCCTGCCCTACTGGAAATGTTGGACATCTACAAATCAAATAAAACAATAATAACTTGTTCCAGGTATCTCAGCCTAGTCTGTGACATAAACGGTACATGCTGGGGAGACAGGTGTATCTCCCAGCTATTGCCACTCCTCTGTTATAGGCTCCCACTGCATGTGAAGCCATGCTCTTCAATGACCCTATTCAAGTGCAACCATGACAACTGTATGAGTGATTATAAATTCACCCCTGAGGTGGCACCTCTGTCCCTCATGGATAGGACCAGTTAGTGCTGATCACAAAATCACTCTAATAATGACCATTTAACTCTACTCAATAAGGGTACTTATGTTTTTACACTGCTAGGCTTGTAAATGCCTTAGGGCCATTAGGCTCACTTCCTTCCTATGAACCTACTAAGCTACGAACTTATGCAGGCCTCCCAACATCTTCTCTTCAACATGCACTGCTGATGTCTACCACTATAAGTTTATCTGCAGTCTTGTAGAAGTCAAACGTGTGCATGTTGTTTGTGTAAAGCATTGAGTTCTGTAGTCTGTGTACTTAGATATGTATGAATTCTATTCTGACTACAATCAAGTAAGTGTGTGTGTGTGTGTGTGTGTGTGTGTGTGTGTGTGTGTGTGTGTGTGTATTTGTGTGTGTGTGTATTTGTGTGTGTGTGTGTGTGTCTACCCAGAACAGCTGAAGTGTGAATCCTACAATTATCACTGAAATCCATGGATTGACAGTATTTTGATACTTCCAACAGATCCATTTCATGCAGGCCTAACATATTCTCTCCAACATGCCCTGCTGATGTCATCCACTATAAGTTGACCTACAGTCTTAAATAAGTCAGACTTGTGCTGTGGTGCTTGCATAAATTACTGAGTTCTGTATTCTGTGTATTTAGATGGGTAGGGGTTCTGTTCTCACTGCAGTCAAGTGTGTGTGTGTGTGTGTGTGTGTGTGTGTGTGTGTGTGTGTGTGTGTGTGTGTGTATCTAGCCAGAAGAGCAGAAGTGTATACCCAACAGTTATTGCTGCAATCCCATGGACTGACATTTGCAAATAGCTACACATCCATTTCATGTAGGCCTACCAACATCTAATCTCCAAAGTGCCCTGCTGATGTCATCTAGTAAAAGTTGACCTGCAGTCTTGTAAAAGTCAGAATTGTGTTGTGGCGCTTGCCTAAAGCACTCAGTTCTATAGTCTGTATACTTAGATAGGGGTTCTGTTCTCACTGGTGTGTGTGTGTGTGTGTGTGTGTGTGTGTGTGTGTGTGTGTGTGTGTGTGTGTGTGTGTGTGTGTGTGTGTGTGTGTGTGTGTGTGTGTGTGTGTGTGTGTGTGTGTGTGTGTGTGTGTGTGTGTGTGTGTGTGTGTGTGGGTGGGTGCACTTGCTTGACATTACAGCATTACAGAGAGCGTTTTACACCATTATAGGTTCATAGATTCATAGGTTCATAGGTAGGTACTAGGTTGTCGGCCCAAGGGCCTACATAAGCCTAGCCAACAAGGTTCCCTGGCTTATGTCACCCAAGAAAGTTATTTTCCTTTTCCACTGTCAAGCAGATACACAAAAGTGATCCCCGGGGTGTATTTCCTATTTTCCATCCACTCATCAAGATTTTTCTTGAAGAGTGCTAATGAAGAACTTTGCTTGACATAGATGGGTAGCCTGTTCCAGAGTATGGGAAGTCTCTGGGATAGGAATCTATCGTTCCAGCATGTCCTGTTTATTGTGGTGACAAGGTTTAGGTCCCTAGAGCGTGTAGCTTGGAGGGATTGGGATTTCTTTAGGTGTAGCATGTCCAACAGCTCTGGGTTTGACATAGCTTTATATGTTAGGCAGAGATCACCTCTGAGTAGGCGATATGCTACGGAGTAAAGCTGGAGTTTTTTGAGGCGGTCAGTGTAGGGCATTTGTTTGAGTCCAGTAATCCTCTTTGTGAGGTACTTCTGTGGCCTTTCCAGCTGCTGCAGATGTCTTGTGAAGTACATTCCAAAAGAGGTGTTGTACTCTATAGTGGGTCTAATGAGTGTCGAGTAGAGGGGAACGATGACCTCCTTTTTCCTGGGTCACATGCCATATTTTCCTCATCAGACACTGCTGATGTCATCAGCTATATATGATTTGTGGATGTGCACTATTCCCAGTAGGACAGTCAAAGACTGGCCTGGAGGCCAGGTAGAAGGCACCTCATCCTATATGATAAAGATTACAGTGACATGGATTTCATTCTATCCAAATGCATCATGGCATGGTTTATATGCACTCTTTTATTGGTGAGTAACCCATGTGGTCTATCCAGCTGCTGCATGTGTCTGGTGAGGAACATGCTAAAGAGAGCATTATACTCTATATTAGTGTTCTGATGAGGTTTGAGTACAGTGTTATAACCCTGAGATCTGAATATGATGGCATGACTTATTATGTGCACAACACAGGCTTTCAATACCAGTGTGGACACTTGGTTTTTGAAGTTCAGAGTGCTATGTATGTATGAGTGTTCTCAGTGCTTGTGTCACTAGGTTTCATCATAGCAGGACCGTTGTCAATGCTGTAATTAGCAGGGAATTCCACTTTGGAAAAGGACAACATAAATACATATGTTTGCATTTATCTGCAGACTGTGTGGCTTTATCACCAATTATTTGTCTGTGTTGTCCCCTCCTGTAGAATGTTATCATCATAAGTGTACTCAATGATTGCAAGTAGTATGCAAGAATCAGCAAACATGGTAAGCCAAAGGCCATATATGGTAACAGCGCTACTGCTACAGGCTGATTCATCAACTTTCACAGTATGTGTTCTGTCAGTGAGCCAATTGGTTACCCATCTAGTGAAATGAGGTTTAATCTCAGCTTAGAGAGTATCTCAATGATCCCTGCATGGGGGGTTGTCTTCAACCCTAGGCCAGTTGAGGATAGCCAGTATGCATTGTCTTATCTACATCCAGGCCTATCACACAGAATCAATCATACCGCTTGCTCAGAGGTGACCTGTGCCTGACATATAAGGCCATGTCAAACCCAGATTTGATGAATATGCTTCACCTCAAAAAATCTAGATCCCTCAGAACCACAAGGGCAGGAGACTTAAACCTTGACACGGTTATTAATAGGACGTGCTGGAGGGACAGATTCATCACCTAGAGACTCCCTATGCTGTGGAACAAAATCCCGGTAAATGTGAGGCAGAGCACCTCGCTGGCCTTGTTCAAGAGGAATCTTGACCAATGGATGGGAGATCACAGATATACCCCAGGGATTACTTCAGTGTCACTGCTTGACAGAGGCACAGCAAAATAATAGGCATAGTTTTATTCAAACTTAAGGGGTGGCGAAAGCCACATATCTATGGGCTAGGCTTATAAATGCCCTTGGCCAGATAGCCTAGTATGAACCTATGAACCTATGAACCTATGTGACAACATCACAAATCTCCTATCACATGACTCAGAACATAAACTTTCCTGACACAGTTGAGTACACACTTCAACACACTCTCCACACAGACTATGTTGCTGTAGAAGGGGGATTTCAACATGCATCTCTTTGTGTTGCGGGGATGGCACCCAATGCATGCATGTATAGACACATCTTGACTCTCGTTATCTGTGAGGTAGACCAACATGCAATCATGCACATTTTTATAAATGTATACTAGTGATATCCCGGCTGTATGCAACAGACCTGTGTGAGTTGTTAATGCTACATCATGTCTGTTACATCTGTTAGATGTCCTCAAAGGGATCATTGAAGGCATGCATGATGACAACACTATCAGCCTTTTGAACTTGAGAAGCCTAAGGCGTTTAACACAAATACACACTGAGGTATTCACTCAGCACTGTCAGATGTGGCCATGTACACCTATATAACCAAGTAGGTAGACCAGAGTATCACATACATGGTATCTAAATATGTTGACATGTGTGAAGTGACCTATATCTCAGGTCCAGTGATCAGGTCCATACATTAGAGCTGTCTGCTAGGCCCTTTCCTGTCCACTATTGAAGAGATGGACATCACAGGTGACATACACATCCTTTGTCCAAATAGCTGTCTGAAGGACTACAGGTTATGGGCAATCATTGACTCCAACTGTGATATATGTATAATATAGACAGTATCAGCACACACCAAAGATTGTTGCCATAGCCATTTCAACACCTGCAGTGTCAAGAAAACATGGAGGTATTTGTGACATCAGGAAAACACACACACGACTAAAGTATAATGTGGACCTCACACCCAATAATCAGACCAATAAGTATGTAACCTATGTCCTTGGGTAGATGGTAAGTGGAACGTCCACCAGCATCTGGTCACAGTGCTGACTACTACCGTGTATGTACTGAATATGTGAAGGACATCCACATCAGAGGCCATAATACCTCCATAGTTCACAGCCTTCATCACACCAATAACTGAGTGTAATGTATCCTTATTCATTTATCTCCCTACAGATCTTCCAGTGGTGTGTAACTGAAGTGTACCACCTTTGTCCCAGTGAGCTGTCACACATCTTATTGGCCATATCAAGGTATTATTTTTGTGGTATAAACATTACTGTCTTATTGTGAGGAACCCCCATCAACCTGTTACACCAGACGCATATGTGCTACCTGTTTTGGTGATGCACTCAGTACATACATAGGTATTTGACAACATTAATGGCATGGGTAACATTTGTGAAATTGTGGATTGTGCCATATCTCAAGAATCTCAATGGCAACACTCAGATCTGCTCTGAGTTACAGCACAATGACACTAAATATACAGAATCAACTGATACTGACAACATCCTCGCAGATAGGGTCAGTGCTAACTTTACCCCCCCCCTCACACCCTAATGGGCCCATCTTTATACAAAAGAATGCAAAGTTCCTGTAATCATGGCCACACAGGTAAAAACCTCATTCTCTGAAGCCAAGAACACAGCATCCATGGGACCTGACAACATCCCAGGCTGCTTTCTACACGAACTACAGAATAAACTGGCACCCCACCTAAGTACCATGTTCAATCATAGCCTCACCTCAGGCTTTGTGACCATTGAATGGTGCACCACGACGGTTATCCCACTCCACCCCGGGAACTACTGCCCCATTAGCCTGACGAGCCTGGTCTGCAAGGCCATGGAACGTATCACCATGGAACTCATAAACAAAGACAGTGGAGATCTCCAAACTCTGGACCCCACACAGTTCAGGTTTGTAAAAGGCAGATCATGTCTCCTAAACCTGATAGACTTCTTTGAAGTAGTCACCAAAGCCATAGATGAGGGTAAGATGGTTCACACAGCCTATCTAGATCTCACCAAGGCGTTTAACACCATCCCTCACACTGGAATTATAGATAAACTCACTAAACTAGGTATAAATCCCTATGTCACAAAATGAGTTGCCAACTGGCTTACTGACAGAACCCACACTGTGAAAGTAGCAGACTCCAAATCAGACTTCAGATCAGTGACAATTGGAGTACCACAGGATTCAGTCCTGAGTCCTCTCCTGTTTGCTATCTACATCTCTGAAGTACAGGCTAACACAAAAGGTCTTTGGCTAACTAAATTCACATATGACTGCAAACTAGGAGCCATAATCAAAACTCCTAACCATGTGGACATCCTACAAAAGGGCCTTACTGAGACAGATGCCTGATGTCAAAGCCATGGTCTCAAGCTCAATGCCAAAAAGTGCACTGTCATCCCCTTTGGTCAAAACTCTGTACCCATGAACTACCACATAGGAGGCAGTCTACTTAACACCGAAAGTGTGATAAGAGACCTTGGGACTCAGGTGGACAGTAGTCTCTCCTTTAATAATCACATTGCCACAGTGTTCAGGAAATCCTTCTACGTGGCACACCTCATCACAAAAGGTTTCTCATCCAGAAAAAAAAGGTCATTGTTCCCCTCTACTCATCACTCATTAGACCCATAATAGAGTACAATGCACCTTTTCGTATGTACCTCACAAGACATCTACAACAACTGGAAAGGCTGCAAAAATACCTCACAAAGAGGATTACTGGCCTCAAACAGATGCCTTACACAGACCGTCTCAAAAAACTCCAGCTTTACTCCATCGCATATCGCCTACTCAGAGGCGATCTCTACCTAACATACAAAGCTATGTCAAACCCAGAGCTGTTGGACATGCTCCACTTAAAGAAATCCAAATCCCTCTGAGATACATGCTCTAGGGACCTAAACCTTGTTACCACAATAAACAGAACATGCTGGAGGGATAGATTCC
>NC_056736.1:30713085-30756600 GCF_019279795.1 Protopterus annectens | reverse complement strand
CATGGAATAGCACCTGAGACCTGTAAAATGTGTTATAAAAAGGAAAATATTTAGGACAATACAGTAAACTCTCAATTAACCAAAACTCAAGCAACTGGCGCTCTCAAGCCACTGGCGAAAATACACATTGAAGAAATACAGTACAATTTTCATGTGTTGCACTTTCTGTTTCCTCCCGCAGAAACTTACCTTATGGTTTTTAGAGTTTTAATGTTTTAAAAAGGAAGATAGGAATACATTCTCTCTCTCCAACCTGAGAATAAGTCAAACCAAACAAATACTACAGGGTACAGTATTAGTCAGGCCTATTTTTAATAATAACCCTTAAACAACCAGAAACTGCAGTTATCTGGCATCTACCAATCCCCATGGGTGCTACTTAACTGAGAGTTTACTGTACACTTTACAAGGGACCGAATAAACAGCATAGGAAAAGTACACATTATAGGAGTGAAAGTATTCCAGGCAAAAGCTGTAAACAATGTAGTAATGCATGTTTTACTCAGACATTTACAAGTGCTAATACAATTAAAGTTTACAACATTAGATAATCAATAAGATGTACTTTAGAGTGCATAATATGTATGGATGTATGCAATTGTGGTTCCTTTCATGTGGTACAGACTCTGTGTATGTGCAATCAAATGACAGCTCTGCACCTTAGTGATGTAAGATTCAGAGATAGCAATGCATTCTACAAACATATGCATGATGGCATAGATTTAGTTAGATGAAGCAGTGGGATATATGTCTGTTGAAAGTAAAAGTGAGGCTGTTAAACAGTAATGAAAAAAGATGGATTATTTGCTTGTGAACAACCTTCAAGCCAGGATTAAATGGAAAAATCTGGTATGTGTAATTATTTATTTCAACTAGTGCCACAGATAACATTAAAAAATACCTCAACAGATTGAAGCATACTACAACTGCCCCTGACAATCTACCTAGCCAATACTTTAAAATAGCTGCTGTGGCTTTTCATATCTAGTTTCAATTCCGAAGATTCAATCCATATCTAAAAATAAAGTCCCCTCTCTAGATAAAAAAAAATAATTTATTTTTCCACTGCACAAGGGTGGAATCAATATTTTTAAAACTATAGGGTAGTTGCCATTTTATCTCCCCTATCAAAATATTAGAAATTAATTTTCATGCACAACATCTTAACTATCTAATAGATAACCAGTTTCTATCTGCAACCTATCATGGCTGTTATCCTCATTACAGCACAATGTCTGCTATGCTGAATTTTGTTAATACTGTCAACACCCACAGAAATGGTGGAAGTCTAGCCTCCATCATCTTCCTAGACTTATCTATAGCTTTTGATATTGCCTCCCACCAGAAACTCTTACATAAACTCTCATCCTTAAAGCACACCAACTCTTCACTACAGTGGTTTCATAGCTACCTCTCAAATAGAGCATAATCAGTGAAATAGAAGAAACATTTCTCCATCTTCTTGCTAGTAAATATTGCTGTTCCACAAGGATTTATTCTAGGACACACACTTTTAAACATATTCATCAATGATCTCTGCAATGCTACAAAAAAATGCTACCCTAGTTCAATAATCAGATGGCTCAAACCTTATCTTCTGTATCAAATCTCTCTTACTCCAAGACCTTACAAAGCAATTCTTCATATTGATTGAAACATGGCTAAATAATTCATAACTACCTCTAAACTCTAGCAAAAATGAAATTACTGCTGTTCACTCTGAAACATATCTGTACCAAAACATCAGTATTTACTATTATCTCTGCTAACATCACCTTGACAGAACAAGTAAACAACACAAAATGACTGGGTGTTGTTACAATCAGTTGAAATTTAACCACCATGTATCACACCTGGTTAAAAAATCATCCAAAGCTAGATACATTATACAAAGTAGAAACCTACTCCACTGATATAGCCAGAATTCATATAGTGATCTCTATTTTTATTCACGTGTCTCCCCATGTTGCCAAACTCTTCATTAATCCCCAGGAGTCATAACTATCTAAACCTGAGCAATGTTATGATGAAATAGGCAAATGTGCAATAAACTATAACAAAGAACCCACCACTGCCTAGCCCTCAGACTATTAAACTGGTTAGAGATACCACATCACCTAGCTCTTTCTCAGTAAACTTCAATACATTTCCCATAAGCCATGTAATTACCCAGCCCTTAACAACTTAATACAACACTACTTCCCCAATAGATTTTACTCTCTGTAGAAAAGTTAGTAATCAATATAACCAAATCATCTAATGCTATAGGTGACTCTCTGTATTGAAATAGTGTATCTTAGCTATGGATACACATTCCACTACCACTGAAATCCACTAAGAATTCAAACTCATTTTACGTACAACTTAAACTTTACCTATTAAATCAGTGGAACCACTTCTGTATATCTCCAGTATAAATGTCACTGTTGTCTTCAGCTTGCCATATTGCCAAACCATTTCTCTTCATTCAGAAGCCTATACCTCACAACCAGTCTTCCCCAATACATCGAGAGTTTTACTAACATCTTCCAGCTACTCCTCTCTCCTCTGTAACAATAGCTAGATATGCACCCCATCTCGTAACTACAGTATTAAAATTTTCTACCCTAGCCAGTCCCTTCTCTCACTTTCATTTCTTTGTTTCTAAGCACTAATCACATAAGGTATTATCTATCTGACAAACCCACTAATACACCTCTTCAAATGTTTGGTGTTTGACATCTACAATTACATAAATATCTTTTATAAAAAGTTACCTCTTCTTTTATATGACAGCAATCTAATTAGCAAACGTATGTGTAATTGTTAATGTGTATTATTTAATGTCTACATACTGAAAGTCTGTTCAAAAATGTTTGTGATATATTGGAACATTTCTCCCCAGGCTTCCTCTGAAAAAGGTATTTTGACAAATTCCATGTGGACAAACCAGGTAAACCAAGACAAAATTAAATAAAAATAATATTAACTGGGTAAAAGTTTTTCTAATGAAAGACTCTACTTAAGGGAGATACAGTCTTAATTCTTTTACTTTATGGAGTCTCTCTCTCTCTCTCTCTCTCTCTCTCTCTCTCTCCCCCTATACATATAAATATATATATATAGGTCTATTTCAGAATGTTGACCGATCAGAATGCCGACTTTCATATGGCTGACACCATATGATCGAAATTCCGAAAGACCGACATCCTGAAATATCACCATTTACCTACCTGTAAACACAGTAAAATTGTGTTATGCAGCATGCCCCACATAACTGGCTGTACCTCCCTAAACTCCCTGCTACTTAAATATTCTCACTCCGAGATCACACTACAGTACAGGAAAGGGGAGTCTCCCAGTCCCACACTGTAGCGGGATCTCCGCTATCATTTGTTGGCGTTTCAAATGTTCACTCATGGTGTCAGCCATATGAGTTTCGAACATTTGAAAGTTCAAACAAATGAAGGGATCCTATATATATATATATATATATATATATATATATATATATATATATATATATATATATATATATATATATATATATATATATATATATATATATATTATATACCAGTTGTACCCAGCCACATGTTGCTGTGGCTCAGTCTGGTTAAATGGAAAAGAAAGAAAAGAGAAAGCGCACATTTCTAATATGTTTAATTTCACAATGCTTGTGGGTATACAATATTTTTTGTTGTTCCATTGTCTGTGCAGATATAGAGATTGTCTGGTTTGCCGACTCTAGAACATGCAACATATAATTGTCCATGTGAGAAGCAATCCGTGTGTAGATCTAAACCACACAATTCTAAAGATTGGCCCTGAGCTTTGTTGATGGTGATTACAAATGCCAATCGAATTGGGAATTGCAATCTCTTAAATTGAAATGGCATATCCGTTGGAATCATAGGAATGCAAGGAATGAGGACATCTTCACCTTTGAAAGGTCCTGTCAAGATTGTTGATTCTATGACGTTGTTCATTAATTTTTTTACTGCAAGCCGCGTGCCGTTGTAAAGCTTTGGCTGGTTGATATTTTGCAACATGATAATTGGCACGCCGATTTTCAATTGCAGTACGTGTGGTAGCATCCCTGGCAGATCGAGTGAATTCAAAAATTCTGTTGGATAATTAACCGCTTCATCTGCTTCCACAACAGTGTCGACGGACTTGTATGTGACTGCCTCGCTTTGAATGTTAGACTGAATAATATTGTTAAGTTCATAGACATCTTTGTTCTTGGCTGCAAGAATAGCTCATTCAGTCAGCCAATCGTGATTCTTATAATTGGTTTGAATATTAGGAAATACTTTTTCAACCAATTCTTCTTTTGATGTCACTAAATTGCAGAAGTTATGAGGCAATGAAATTCGTCCTGAGGTCAGATCAACTGGCACCTTTCCGTTCCCAATTTCCAGCAATTGATGTGAGAATATCTCAGCTGATCGATCATTTTGCAGTTGGACATGCATATTTGTAGTTAATTTTAATGACTTTACATGTCGCCACAAAGTAGAGTATTTCAGGCAAGCATTTATTTCATCCGCTGGTGTCGATCGAGGAGAACAAAGCAGATCTGAAGCTGCAGAACCCGACCACCATGCTTGCAACTGTGCATCCTCAAGTCTGGCTGCACGTCGCTCTGTTGCTTCCTTGGCACATATCTGAGCCATTCTTTGTCTGTTTCGCTCGTTCGCTGATGCCTGTTCTTCCTCAGTTTGATTTACAATTACTCGTCGCACTGCTTCCGCTCCACGAGTAAGACGACCTAAGTTTGATCTTCTGCGAGGCATTATTTGGATGAACTAAAGCAGATCGATTGCACTGAAAAAGAAGAAAGAAAGTTATAACAAAAACATATAAAATTGCATATTTGTATACAAATATATATAATCCACAGTAGGTATTTAAAAACACACGCGTATTCGAATGCAACGTGTGACATCTATATAATAGTAGGTATATAAAAACACGCGAGTATTCGAATGCAGCATTGTTTGAAAATTTCAAAGCAATCAGTGAAGAACTTTCGGAGATTTAAGATTTTGAACAAACGAACATTTACATTTATATATATATATATATATATATATATATATAAAGAGAGAGAGAAAATGAGGTAAATGGGGAACAGATGGAAGAGGAAGGCAAGAGGATAAGAATGTTAGATCAGGTATCAAGGGCATGCAAACAAACATAGAAGACAGACAAGACTGACAGGGGAGGTGCTGGTGCAATGATAGAGGATAAGAACAATGCAGAAGGAGGCACCAATCAAACAGACGCTAGACAGTATTACGGTGGACTGGACAACAAACAAGGGTGGGAATAGACAAAAAAGGGGGGGGTAACATCATGAGTGGGGATAAAAATGGGTTGTACAACTGAAATCCCTTCTGGTTGCAACCTACTGAGAGCCTAAACACCACCCTGGGTTTCACACCAATGGGCCCTGCCTCAGATGGAGGAGCCATTGCAGGGCAGGGAAGCAACTCAATGAACTGCTGGAGGAGCTTCCCCTGATAGAAGATATGGGCATCCAGCCATCAGTGAATCAATTCATCCAGTTTCTGGTGAGTCACAAAGGTGTCACCACCCCCCTCCACTGTCAGTGTTACTGGTGAGGACAACAGTCTCAACCTCTTGTGCACAGCTGACAGGTGTGTCCTCTGCAGTCAATGTTTGAGGTGGAAGGTGACCCTGGCTGACTGGTCTGCAGGTGGGTTGGATGGTGAAGCCAAATGTTGGGGGTTGATAGTCCTTGCAGGTACCCTCTAGATGACATTACAAATAATTGTAAAAAATGGAGAAAAAAATAAATAAAATAAATGAATATAATACCGAGGATAGTGAGAAAGAGGGTGGAGATAGAAAAGTACAGATGCTATGAAAAAACACAATTCACATATATTTTACTGTTTGATTGCTATAGGTACTGTACTGAAAGCAACAACAAGCATCTGCACAAATTTCTAATGGTGACACAGTATATAGTTGAGGGGGAGAATCAAACCCATAGACATCAGCACATGCAATCAAAATGAGGAAGCCATGATGTGGTGAACTACCTGCACAATACCAATATGCAGCCATTCACACAGTAATAGCAACAGATAGTCATACTGCTACGTTTGAAGTGTGAAATTAGCACAGAATTGTCAGCACTGGACAAACCTTATACTCTGGCAGAGTGCAACTGTACTACATCAACAGTCACAAGTCTCACTGTATCACAGATACCTGTTCATATTGTGTACACATTTAAATCACACTATATGAAGCAAATGTACTCACTTCAGCACCTTATAATGTACGCTATCTTCCTCCTCCTCCTCTGCAGCTGTACGTTATCTTGGGTCTATATCAGCATTTCGAAAACTGAATAGTTCGAATCACTAAATGTCGAACTGACATGATCAAACTATCCAATTTTCGAATGCCGATTAAAAAAAAAAAAACTAAATGGTGTAGGGCAAGCCCCCCTGCCCCCCACACCCCCGTTACTTAAATATACCAACTCCGAGACCGCACTACATTGAGGTAAACAGAAATCTCCCCTTACATAGATTTCTGTTTACCTGTTCAACGTTCTGCACTTTCAGCATTCTCGATGCGGCAATATCAGACTCGATATTGTCAGCATTAGAGATGCTGATAAGAACCCATGTTCTTTTCTATAGCTTCTGCGGCCATGGGGGCAGAGGTGCTACATACTGGCAGATTATATGTGCACATAAAATAGAAATTACTTACATCTTTCACCTTGTCCTTCCACAAGCAAAAGATTTTGGGATGGTGTTGTATCATTTCAGTATAATTATAGTGAATTGCTCCCCCGTGCATGGGATGCTCATTACATCTGTGATGGTCTTTGCCACAGCAATCTAGGCCTCAATTTTACATTGAGGACCCTCATAACCTTGCTCATTAGCAGCCGGCTATTGTCATGGTTGCATAGGTAGAGAAATATTTTGGATTACCCCATGTAATGGCTCCGTGCCCTGAAAGTTGCAGGTCCATCACCTTAGGAAAGCATGGCTACTCTCATAAAATCACAGAAAAATATGGCTGGCGCCTCACAGCCACACCTGTATTCCATTTTGTCAATCACCACGCAATGTGAGTAGCTAATTTGTATGGCACCTGGTGGGACAGCAAAATGTATGTACTGTAGTTAACTATTTGAACACTGGATTGTAAGGTATGAAACATGTGAATACAGCATGCAATACACTGACTCTATTTCCATTATGTTAGATTCTGAATTATATATTTGATGAATACTTGTAAATGCTATGAACCTATGAACCTATATATCCCTCTCAGAGCCATAGGGTGAACCATCCGTGGACAGTGCTGCCAACAGATGCCTAGGAATGTGAACAGCTCTGTGTAGAATTCAGTATTAAGTTTGGGCAGTCAGAATGATGTGGAATTTTAGTAAATCAGGGACAATAATTAATTGATCCCTCATTTGCTAATCACCATATCCACACACTCAAATTTCAGTGATATACGATTTAGGGAAGACAGTAAAACTCATCATGTTATGTAAGAATTCAAAAAAGTGCAAGGTGTAAAGCTGCAGCAGCTGATTCCATGATTCAATGATTAGAGGTGATGATTCCCAGATTCTGTAAGCTAAGTACTACTTTTTTCTGCATCACTTTTTCAAGAATGGCTACTGTTAGCTGCTGTATACAGAACCACATAATAAAGTAGTTTTGTTTTTTTTTTTCTTTAAGGGTACTTGAAGAGGTGGAAGGAGATTGGTATTGCCAGGCTAAGGCAATCACTGTAAATACTCAGAGTATATGTGAAAACATTCAGGATAGCCTTGAAATAGAGTTTGCCTATTTCATCACATATGCAAAAGTCTTTTAACAATGACAGGAACAAACATGTCACCTTGGTGAGTAGAAACAATAAGGTCATCAGAGTGTGTCTGTGATGTTGTCAGCAATGTTATGGGTCTGACATTAGGTAAACTGCTTGGAGAGACAAATATGATTACCAGACACACCAGTAGCTTGGTATATAGGTGAGGGTGACAACAGTGTGTTAAGGCTTTACATGAGGCAGCTATGACCTTTAGGCTAATGCCATTGACTTCCATGGCAATAGGGCAATGCTGAAAAAGGATAATAAACAAAAGAACACAGACCCTGCTGAAAAAGCTAATTATAAAACAAAGTTTTTTGAGGCAGAGAATGAGGTGTTTCTTCAGGTTATCCATCTAGATTGCTGATGGCTCTTTGGACAGAATGCTGCCAACCAAATCATAATTAGACTGTGCCTGGAAAGATCTTATGGCAGGCATGAATGCTGTCAGTACCCAGATATGTAAGCATGAAAGCAGCTGCTACTGGTCCATCATTATTACCCATGAAGCAGAAAAAAAAGTGTCTGTGTGGCATAGCAAGGTAAGGTGACACTAGTTAGCCATGTGATAAGCCCCCACTGACAAAGACAGAAGATCTTCTGGTCTCTGTCAGAGGCAGTGACAGCTATGTAAGATCCCACACTGTGGTGCTGGACACTGGCGTACCGCTTTACCATGCTCCATGAATATTCATCGGAGATGCCCCAGCTGTATAGCTGTGTTCATTTAGTACAATACACTTAATTCCCCATGACCCATTATTCTCTATCCACTTTAGAAAAACTGTCTGCTTTGGGTTATACAAAAACATTAGGGATTCACCCTGGAAGCCATTTGGTATGGGGTATGGCATTTAAATGTTTTGCTTATATACACTACTATTACCACATCTGCTTTAAATGTATACTTCTGGTGATGGATTATACTTACACAGAGTATTGTGTTTTACTTTGTTTATAGATAATTCTCTGTCCAACACCACCATTCTGGAATTGCCACTGCTTGGCACTGGAGAATCATCACCATCTGATGATAATGGCATTGATGTGCAGGAATGATCAGGGAGTGCAATATGTGTGTTTTGGACACAGATAATGTGACCACTGGTTCCCCCATGATGACAGATGCACCTCTGTGCTTGTGGACACCCAGAATATACACACCATTCAGGAAGGATAGGTTACTGAAGAGACTGTCAGTCAGGGGGAATGTAGTAGCCCCTCCAAGGCATTTGTCAGACTCTACTTGTAGCCCCCATTGGGTGGAGGGTAAACACATGGACTGGGGAGTTACTGGTCCTCTGTGGTTACATGGTTACAGCCCTTCCCCTGAAAGTGCTGTGTCAGTGGCTGTGACCCAACAATGGCCATCATGGAGGCACAGGCTAGTACCCCACAACCATTTCAGAGCTAGTTAGGCTAATGTAGGGTGTGTGATGAGCTCCAGGAGTTCATGTCCCATATGTGTAATAGTTTTGATAGACTAAATGTGCCATGTCTTCTTATGCTATCCAGATGAGCTCCAAGTGCAGTTCATGAAGACATTACACTGCTACCTCCATGATCAGTGGCTATCTTGTTTGTGAAAAGCCTAGACCACAGTCACCAAGTGGTAATACTTCCATGACTTCATCTGTTTTGGAGGTGACTATGGCCAGAAGAGGATGTCCCCAGTGTCATGGCAGTCACAGTAGTAGCATATCTGGTAACAACCATTATCAACAGTCACCATGATCTAGCCACGGCCATTGCACAACCATTGCAACTCCTACTAGATGCAGCTGTCATGGGCAAGTGCATGTACAGGATCCTCGACTCTCTTCCAAGTATGTCCTGAACCTATGCAGTAGACTGAGATACAGTACTGCAAGTAGTGTTGTGGCTGTGTCCTAGCAGACACACATTAATACCATCACAGTCCCCTGAGTTTCTCACATGCAGGCCTTCAGTGACACTGACCATCTTTGTTAATACCCTCCAACACAAAATAATCCCCTGCATACAAGTGCACTCTGGCATTTATCTATCCTCAGAATTCACGCATTTCCATGTGAAAAGTAATCACTCCCCCCACCTGAGCAAGTGATAATAACTGTCCCCTGCTCTTAGTACACTGTTACTTGGTTTGCTTATGTCTGATGCACAGTGTGGCCAAGATATGCATGGATAAGAACTCTCTGGTGTTCTGTTTGTATGCATTACATTTAATGAAGTGTATCTGCTTTGCTATTTGCAAGTCACTGCCTTTTATCTATTATCATGGCATACTGCACCCGCCTTTGTCCAGCATGCTCATCTTTGATGCTGACTCCTCCACTGACTCCTTGTCTGTCTCATTCTCAATTGACGAGTGTGTTGGGGACTGTTCCTCATGCAACATTCCTTCTGCAATTGCCTTCTAAGTATGATACTCTGTAACACTGTACATAATTCATTTTTTTCACACTTACCAAGGCCATACTGAGGGTACTAAAAGGGTAATAAATTGATTATTAGTAATAATAATGAAGAAATAAATAGTTTTTTACCTTTTAACAATATGGTTAGTTCCGTTAATAGGAATAATAGATGTTCAGTGGGTTCTAAGCAGGATATATCAGATATCTATTTTGTCACTGTTTATAATTCTTATAGTGATAAAATCTGGAATATTATTAAATATTTTTGGAGATTTTTGCTTTCAGATAAAAATCTCTATAAGATTTTTCCTATTGTTCCTAAGTTGTCTTTTAAAAGAGGTCAAAATCTATCTGATAAATTAATTAATACTTATTATATTTCTCCATTGGATAATGTATATAATAATTTGGCTATAGTAGGTACTAATGTTTGTGGCCAGTGTAATATTTGTAAATTTGTAAAGCCATATTTTGAGAATATTAATGGTATTTTATTTAGACCTAAGAATATTACTTCATGTAATTCTGAAGGGTTATTTACTGTGTTAGATGTCCATGTAAGTTATATTATATTGGTGAGACAAAGAGAAAATTCAAAGTCAGAATGCAGGAGCATATTAGAGATATTAATAAAAGAGTAGTAACTAGTCCCATTGCCTTGCATTTTATGGAGTGTCATAATAGTAATGCTGCATTGTTTGAATGTTGTGTTTTAGAAAGTATTTTTATTAAAAAAGGTGATGACAGATTAATTAAAAATATTTTGTTATTCAAAGAAACTATTTATATTTTGAAATATAATACTATGTCACCTAATGGTTTGAATTTAGAAGTAAATTGGAAGAGTTTATTATAAATTTCATATTATAATATTGTCAGTTTTTTACTGTGTTTTTTCTTTAAATGCTATTTAGTTTTGATTGATTAATTAATGTATGTAATTATTTAATTAATTGTGATATATATTGTGGTGGGTGTGTACTTGTAACTTATGCTCATTGAAGGCAGTTATGCCGAGGCGCTAAGCAGTATTAAATTTTGTTTGTGAACTGGCTGTTGTTTTTCAGGCTGTTGCCTTCTTCTTTACGTAGTTTTGCATACTGAGGGTACTACCTGCTGAATCCAGTCAGCAAAAGCATGCCTCCAGCAGGCGAACACATGTTACTTGTTTGTGATAAGGCATGGTTATATCCCTTGTCTGCCTCATTCTATGGATTTCAGATGGGCTTCATCAACCAAGGTTTCAGAACATATCCAGCATCACTAATAAGATGTCTCTGGGGAAGTCACCCCAGAGACTGTTGACACAGGTCACAGGTATGCCATATGTTGAAGTCGATAACTGCTTAGATGGTCAGCAGTCAGATTGTACCTGATAACTTATGCATAACACACAACCTGTCAGTTAATGGAGTAATACCCTTTACCATTCTCATATTTTCTTCACAGATTTCCAGGCATAGCTTTTATTTCATTATGATTGCAGTATATTGCCCCCAATATCACAGAAAAATGGGCTATATCATCAGAGTTTGCATGGTGTTGCCACTCATCTAATTAGTATGTGGGAACCATACATTATCTCCCACATGTAGCAGTATTGCATCTAGAAATTGAGGGAGTATTCAAAAGGTGGATGCCTATGATGCTCCAACTGTGTCTGCAGTTGGTCATTAAAAAGGTCTTATATGTATTGCATATAAAACTACACATAACATGGTATCCACTGGGATTGGACCTCCATGACTCAATGGGCCAGCAGATGAGGTTGATATGTCTACAGTGTGCTAATGCATAAGGTACTGCTTCACAGTTTTGGTGTCAGAGTCCATGAAAGTTTAGATGCTGTCATATGACATGACACCTCTGAGGATAAAGACATATGCCACTGTTGCTTATATTGGTATTAAGAGCTTCTTGACAATGCACATTAAGTAATGCTGTGGCAGCTACTCACAGACTTCCAAGGTGCATTGTCATAAACATGGTGATTTGCCTACATTATTAACACTGGTGTTATAGCTTCATGTCACTTTGTTTATAAGATTCTGAATCACTCCTCCATCTTGATTTATCTCATTTGTATACATGGCACCTCTCAATTTATTAATGTTGTTCATTATTATCTGACAGTACAGCCATTAGCATATACAAGGGCCAGCTCTGTTGTTCGGCATGTAGCATTTGTGGTATGTGTGTCTCTGAATCACATGCATCCTGCACATGGCCACACATCATACAAAGTCTCTTATCGCAAAATGGCTAACTTTTCTAAATCCCAGGGTGAGTTACCTGTTAGTGAGTTTCATCTAGAAATGTATCATGCTTTAAATTAAAATAGTATACTTGTTTCATTTAACAGTGTTCTTTGTATGTATATTTTAGTTATGATTTTATTCTGTATGAGAAAGAAAATGACTTTCAGAAATTATGCCTAGTCTGACATGAGATAATGATAAAATCTTTTTTGAAGTTTACCAAATGAAATTTTCTGATTAGCTGTTTGTTTATATCCTAGTTCTTGAACAAAAGCAGAAGATTACAGCATTAGTAATTATATTTGCCACATTTAAATGTGATGAGATTAAATGACATGCAGATCATTTTGATTTATAATGAAAGCTGATTTAGGAAAAGCTAGTCACATTAAGCTACAAATGACAATCATTTTTAGAAGCTGCTATGTGTGCTTAGAAAACTAATGAATAGCATTTGTGTTTTCATTAGCTGCATAATACAGCATTTATGAAAAACCAAGCCTGCTATTAATGTGTAATGTTGAGAGGGTTGACAGAGTAGTGGACTTTAGACATTGTAAGAATCAAGTGAAAACCAAAGGTGGAAGGTCCTGCAGGTAAAACAAATGTATGAGCTATAAATATGCAAATATTTCTAACCAGTTTCCTAACTGTAAGTGATTTTTATGTTTTAAGATGATATGATTAGTCAAAAGCTTATTAGAAGTAATTCTTTACATTAGAATTTGTTAACTGCAGTCTGAACTATAATATGCGAGGATCTGTGCAACATATATGGAAGGGAGAAGGACTCAAACCATTTACAGCACTTTGATTTAGGTGTGATGGTTTGTGGTACACTATTTCTTGTCAACATACTTCTGTGATGTCTGGAAAATAAATACAATGTTGTAGGAGAAAAAGCTGTCAGTTTTTACTATGAGATGATAATTTCAATTACCTGAGCTGGTATGCACAATGTGGATATGTGTGTGCATATACAAGATCTCCATGTGCTATAAACAATTTTAATTTGAGAATGGATCCACAGTGAGATTTGAACAGAGTTCAGTCTGTGAATATAAAGAGAGTTTGTAGAGAAATTAATACTGAGTATAAAAATGACAAAAGTATGTTTATTAAAAGTTGCAAGTTATGCTTTTAAACTTGTATTGTAGATTATGTTTAGTGTTATTGATAATGATTGGACAATTGATAATGGGTGGCAAACCAATGATATTAAGAAGATCTGAGACAATCACTGAGCTTTTAACTCATTACATCCGAGCGACACCTGCAGGTGCAGCTGCAGCTGCAGCTAACTCCTACTGACGCCTGGAGGCATCAAATATTGCTTGTTCATATTTGCATCAATAATTCTAAAACCATGCTATATACAAGGTTTTAAAAGATTTCATCTTAAAGCTTACACAATGGAAAAGTCACCTGCAAAAATATTGACCTCTGTCTAGTGCAGGCAAAAAGATGTTAACTGTTGTTTTTATGATATTAATTTATATAGATATAGTTTTCACTTTTTTTAAATATTTCATCAGCCAAGTAAGTCAGACAGAACAACTTAGCCTCATATGAATGCTCTCAGCTAGATGGATAAAATGCTGCTGACAGTATGTGTGTAACTTGAGTGGTTGCTGAGATATTATAAGTTGTTTGCAAAATATTACAAACATAATGGTTACTGTGTTTACTGTGACTTATAAAATTCAGTTTAAGACCTGGAACCTAAAGAATACTACCACTATAAAAATAGTGTGTGCTGAACGGTTTGCTATTTATACTTCTTTCATAATCCCTATGGTTCTAGAGATGTGAACATTTGTTTGAAATGTGAGGACATAATTTGATTCTGTCAAAAGGTTTAGGCCCCACCCATTGGAAATTACACTGCAAACATCCTGAACTCCATTGAAGTGAATGAGTTTAAATCAGATCATGTAAGATTTTGTTGCCAAATCCTTGCAGATATAGTATGTTCTTGCAAGAGAAATATAGATTCACAATTAAAACATTGTATCACTTTGCAATGAACACTCCACAATTAAAGACATTTGCTTGACATTGCTCCCTAGTACACAGCTGCTGATGTAAGCTGTAGGACTTATCTCTCGACCATTTAGACAATTATGTTTGCTGGATTCCAAGATGGCTGCCAGCCTGTGAACACTCACTCCCTAGAGCTCCTCAAATATCAGTTTAAATCTTTGCAATCAAACCTTGTTAATCTCCATTTCCTTCCCAGAGCAGGCAGCAATATACTCTAATAATCACCAGGGCTAAGCAGCTGGGATTATTTCTTTGTTCGGCACTGTGCAAACTTTATATTTTAAATCTGAACTTTGTCACTGCAAACCTCATGGCAGCCTGAGGCCTGTACTGAACTCAGCATAGCACAGTCAGCAATCAAGAATTAAATAATGAAACTACCTGAAGATGCCTAACGAACAAGACCAAATGGACTCACAAACAACCAAAACCAAATTATCACAACTTTTTTCTCCTGAAAAGGAAACTTTAACTAAAAGACAACGAATTCAGAAACAGCAAGAAGCAACAACAAAATCTACTGCCAAAAATACGCCTAAAGGGGTCTACACTATGGATGAACTAAAGTCTGCTTTAATGCCTATACAATCTGATATCCAAAACTTTTCTGAACAAATGAGTAAGTTTGGATTTACTTTGGAACAAATTGTAACTCACCTTGATGATGCTGAAGCCAAGTCCACAGCAAACGAAATGAAAATAGAAGAACTCCAACAACAGTTAAAAAATAATTAATCTATACTAGAAGAACTGCAACAAAAAATCACAGACCTTGAAGCTCGAAGCAGGAGGAATAATATTCTTATATGTGGGATTCCAGAATCTGTTGATCAGTCACATCTCCAGGAAACCCTTAAAATATATACTTAATACACTGTTAGAAAAAAATCCAACCACCAATGACATTATTATAGAAAGAATCCTCAGAGCCCTCTGAAAGTCTTAAAATCCTAAGTCTCCAAGTCAGATATATGCAAAAATCTTGAACTATCAACATGTACATGAAATCCTCCAGGCAGCAAAACAAAAGGGTACTTTATTGTGGCAGGGGCACAAAATAACTTTTTCACAGGACTTACCGATGTCTATCAAGCAGGCAAGACAACAACTGGCTCCCTACTGTGCTTTTCTCATCAACAAAAAGATAAAATTTCAAATGAAATATCCCAGTATCCTTGTTTTTACAAGTAATGAACAAAAATACTCAGACAAAAATAATTCTGAAGCCAAAACTGCCTTCATTAAGGCATTCAGAGAATTTCCAAAGCTTTAAATAGTCCTTAAAAAAGCTTTAAACTATATTCCTCTTCTTATAACCTGACAAATGTAAGTAAAAGTGTTACCTAAAAGCTGCATTAGATGGCCTGTCTTGTAAAATGTGGTTTGGAAAGCTCTGGATGTCTCGTTATGACCCTCACAGCCTTCTTTACAGTTTTCATCCCCATTTGCAGTTAAAAGTTGCCAGCGCAAGCTCCATTTAGCAGGCCAAGGCTCCTGTTGCAAAGTTCCACACTAAGAAATGTAACAATTATCTCTGTCATGCCAGGAAACAAGTCTGCATCTTTTCTGGCCATTTTTATACTTACTGTGCATAGAGGGATGCATTAGGATGTGACATAGCACTATTTCCTTCCTTCATGCAAGGATTCTCTGGGTAATGTAGTCCCAGGTTGACAATCGTTGTTGCAGCTCATTTTACAAGGATTCGAAAGGCAAAATAAAAGAAAGGAGAAAAGGGGAAGAAGTAAGAAAAATAAAGGCAATAAAGCAAATCTGCGATGAAATCAAGGTAGCACATTCCCTGACAGCGTCAGAGATGTCTACCTTCTACAGGCAACCTGCAAATGCTCATCAAGACAGGGTAAATGCAGTAACTTTAAATTAGTTTAACTAAAGCTAACTGACAACAAATATGTATAGCAATCAGCTTCATTAACTATCAGGAGCTGTTCTTCAGTATATAATATGCTCAATAATATATTATATAATCAAAAAGCTAATATGGTTTGAAGTACACTTTAACAAATATTTCCTAGCGAGAACTTTTTTTTTTACTTTCTTCTCCATGGAATTCAAGAAAATGGTCTGCAGTGTTGTATTTACTCAGGCTTTAATGTGTTGTCCTGTCCTGTGACATGGTCCCTTGTATAAAGTCTTTTGATAGGAGAGTGTATCTGACTGAAGCTAACTGTTTATAAGCCAGTCTACGTTCTTTACAGCAATATGGTCTGAGCATTGTAAACTATAATGTAATGTAAACTTGTAGATACATAGACTATGTGATTAATACCAAATACCAATTTATTTGCAATATGTAACTATAGCAACAATAGTTTGCAAAGGCTTAATCTTAGTTAAAACATATAGGAGCATTTAAGGGGGACTACGTGAGGTGGTTAAGGTTGCACATCTTGTGTCTAAGTGTGTTTGTATATATTGTGTATATAGTTTTATTAGACATGTTTACATTGAAATGGTTTGTTAATTATTCAACCTTAAATCTTCTCTTAGAAATAGTAGGTATGTGGTTAGGCACAGTTAGGGATCCAAGAGGCTTTAATGCTACATGTGAAGCCTGCCAGCCTAGCCAGATAGAATTGTGCAGATAATTCTATAATTTGTAAATATGAATGTTGAAATACAGGCTTGTTTTCTTAAATGAAAGAATATGATGTGAAATGTTGAACTTAAATTAATGTAGCAACATTGCCCTCTACTGTAAGAAAGCTAATACAAGCGTTTCATGACTGTCTTGATGGTTACAATTTGGATCCAGCCAGGCTAGATGAAGGCTTCCTGCCTATTGTTCAAGGCTAAAGTTAATGACCAGAATTTACATATTGAATGTCCTTTATTGCTCTGGTTTCTGCCTAGGTGTAAAAGAATGTAAATGCAGTATCAATCAGCCTGGGACCAGGAAAGTGTAAAAAAATGATGTAATGGAATCAGGACTGCAATATCAATTTAAAGAGAGAATCAGAAGGCATTACGCATTTTTGTCTGGATCACCCAACTCATAGCACTGTCTTGCTCATATGTAAGTTATCTTAGACTTGTGTTTTCTTTTAGAAGTAGCTTGAAACTAGAAAGATTAGACTAACCCCTGAATTCTCAAAAGCTTGCAATGGTGTGCATGATTAGTGTTAGATGAGATATTGCCAATATGGCGGCCGAGTGATCCACGTACGTGCATGTCTGAAGTGTGCGAGCGCTGTAGCACTAGTGGTGCATGTCCCCAGCCCCTACATGCAAATCACCCCATTTGCAGGTGAAAACCATACAAATTAGGTAAATTTGCCATCCAGGAAGCAGGAATCAAGGCGTGCAGGACTAGTGTAATATGCAGAAATGTACTCGGTTAGTAACTGAGTACAGTACTGAAAACTGCAAAACAAAGCTTTGACAGCTCCAAATAAAGGCTGCATAGCATTGAAGAAACATGCCAATGGCCAAGTAGAAGGCCATTGTCATTGCAAACAATAGCAAATGTACAAAATACAACTTTTGTGAAATGTCTGCTGATCACGTCCTTTGAAGCATAGGGCAGCGGCGCGCAAAAGGGATCGGGGGAAAATAATAAAATAAACCTAAAATAAGCATTCTAACTAAAAGCAGTAGTCTGCCATGCAAGTCAATGGCAGGCAGAAGACAACCTAGCCAGTGAGTAATGGTTGCTAAGGGGGGAGGCTCAGTGTAAGACATGTAACTATGCATTAGCAGGCAATCCTATGCAAATGAGGTGTAGGAAAGTGAATCCCAGTTTTCCCCAGGGTGTGAGGCAGGTCCCAAGAGTGTAAGAGTATAAATACCTGGGTGCAAGACTAGGATATAGGTGACATCATTGGGGTGTGTGTCGGGCATATTGTAAGTGGATTGGAGCTCTGTAGCTCGGGATTGCTCCTAGCTTAGCACATCTAAGCTAGGGGTGTGTCTAAACCTGCCTAGCACCCTTTACAAAGTGTAAGCGGGTGTGCGTGCTGTGCACTGGGTTTTACAGGAAGAAAAAAGAAGTTAAACCAGGAAATGGCAGCTCTGTGCACATTTGAACAGGGAGGCAATGGGAAGGGAAAACAGCAGTAGGAAGGTAATCAAGGAGAACTAGCTGAGCTGACAGGTGAAATGTATCAGAATCAGCTAATTACACAGGCAGCAGAGAACACTACTACAAACTGAGCAAACACCTTCCCCTCTGCTTTTTCCACACTCTACACCACCAGTGTATACAAGTGGGGAAATGTTAACAAACAAACCTACAAAATGAGAAGGGCTGCAGCAGGCAACATAGAACAACATGTGCAAGAAGCTGAGGGTGGTGAGGATGTGAATGCTGCCGAACAACCCACAGTGAGGAGACAGAGAAGAGTGTACCGACCTAGGGTAACCTACCAGGGGCTACATGAGCTGGAGATAGTGGAGTGCTATAGGGTGGACAGAGACCTCCTACAGCAAATTGTTGAGCTGTACCGGCCACACCTGACATGCCAAACTGGCCGAGGGGAACCCATCCCAGTAGATACCAAAGTATGTGTAGGCCTAGGTATACTAGCCACAGGTACCTCCCAAAGCACAACTGGGGATATCAAGGGCATCTCACAGGTATCAGCATCCAGAGTATTCCACCATTTCTTGAATGTCATGTCAGCACATGCCAGTGAGCACGTATAATTTTTCAACACACATGAGGAGTTGAACAGCAATGTGCGTCTCTTCCACCAAATAGCAGAATACCCTGGGGTAGTGAGTGTTATAGACTGCACGCACTTATGCATCAAATCACCACCCAGTGAGCAGGGCAGGGCCTACATCAACCACAGTGACATCCCTTCCATCAACTGCCAGGTCGTATGTGATGCCCAGGGCATTATAATGAATGTGTGTGCTGGCTACCCCAGAAGCTATGATGATTCACACATATGGCATCTGACACAGCTGTACCACAGATTTGCCAATGTGGACATCCCCTACAGTCACCTAGCGGGGGATGCTGGGTACCCACTGGAACCATGGCGGATGACACCTATCAGAAATGCACACACACCTGAACAACAATGCCATAATGAGGCACATGCACAAGCCAGACATATAATAGAGCATGTGTTTGGGATGCTCGGGTCACGGTTCCAGTGTCTGGACACATCCGGTAGAGCCTTGCAGTATTCACCAGCTACCTGTACCCAAATTGTTATGGTATGTGCTATGCTACACAATATGATCCTGCTGAAACATCTGCAGCAGGAACAGCATGGGGCAGGACCACACAGCCCTCCAACAATGCCTAGGCCTGTACAGGCACAGAGTGACTCAGAGGAACAACCTGAGCCTGCCCCAGTAGGTAGAAGGAAGCATGTCCAGTATGCCCTGGCCTTGGCCAAGAGGCAACGCATAGCATATGCACTGACACAGTAGGGACCCAGGGAATGACACCTCTCTCTGACTTGCAGAGACAGTAAAAGGTATGCCAAACCTGACACTACCTGTGCCCAACCATGTATAGGGAGTGTACTATGTGCATCTGACATAGGCAGCCCTCCAGCACTATCCTCAAGTCTGGCACACCCTCAAGGTAAGTCAATCAACCTACCGATTGCCAAATGGAGTAGAATGTGTTGTTACCTGTAGCTATGGTATGGATGTGAGCATGCAAAAGAATTGGGTGGACGAATGTTAAGGCAGCAGACAGTAGACACCCATAGTGGCACTATGACATCTGCAACACATACTGGAGTCACTGTAGTAGCCAGTACTACACAGGGTGACAAAACCTACTGCAGGAAATGGGCTGAGTGACATGTTTGTCCATAAGAGCCACATATACCAGTCAGGAAGGTTCACATACCCAACAACAGTCTCAGCCAGTAGGACAGGTGTAGACAAACACAAACAAATGCTGTAGCATGGCCTCTGAATGATCCCTATGGGTAATCCCTCCACCAGCCTATACAGACAGACCACAGCAGGTCAGGCAGTTGGATGTAAGTTGTGAAGGCTAGGAAGTCAGAAACTAATATGAAGGTAAACAAAGCTAAGATTTGTAGTACACTGGTATGCCTCTAGCCAGCAGGATAGGTAAGACTACAGACTGAAATGGAGTACCTGACATACCGGTACAGTCCTAGCAAATGTGTACAAGTGTCAGGTGTGCACCCCCCATCCAACGTACAATTATAGTAACAGTCATGTGTGCTCCCCACCCCTGTGTAGAACAGTAGAAACAGTCAGGTGTTCCCCCCTGCTATGCAGAAATGTAGCAACAATCAATGTCAAATGACCGATGGATACCCTGCAGACACAGCATGCTACCTGTCAGTGTACAACACCAAGGTCAGCACCACAGTACAAACTACCTGGACTTGATCCACACATGAAATACAGATGGCCATGCTGGGCATGCTCACACACTTAGAGGAATGAAGGCAATGTCAGTCGACAACATACTGAAAGGTCATACTGGGCATGCTCCCACACTTAAACACATGATGGTCATGTCTACAAACACCAGTGGACCAGACATATCTGGCAGTCGCAGTTCTCAATGCAGACACATGTCAGTATGCACCACTCCTGCCTTGCACACACAGTGGATTGGAATGCAGACATATATGTAAGGACAGCACACTATAATAAGGCAAAGGTAGATGGGCATAGATGTGTGGAAGAAGGTGATCCTGACAAGGAGCCATCCGGGTCTGTCCCACCCAGCACACAGCCAAATGGCCCCATACACATGAGGAGCAGATGTCACTCACTGCAGATACTAGCCACCAGTATCTGTCAGCATGACAGACTATGTGGTGCACATGCCAGCTGTGCAACATGACTGTACAAGGAAGTAGTCATCTAGTAGCTGTACACATGCACCTGTGACATATGACCCATGTGTGCCTGCATGTGGCATGTCAACCCCTACATGAATGGGTTATGGTCCATGCACACACTGCCCTCCCCATAGCAGTATTATGACAAGCCTTCTAAGGTCATCCAATGTGAAATACACCTTTGTGAGAGCTGTAGCTCAGTAATCTCCATAGCGCATCCCATAACTGCATACTGCTGTAGTGATAAACTAGCTAGGTAGTAGTTCTAACCCCAGACTTGGCATTTGTGTGAAGGTGTGTTTGTGTGTGTGCCTGTCTGTCTCTAACTGTGTAAAGAGCAATGCTTTTAGGCTACTCACACTCCGTACAATTCATATACTCAACTTTGGCAAGGTTGCTGATGTCATTCACCTAGAAATACACCTTTGGAAAAAACATAGCCCAGTCATGTCCATAGTGCGTCCTGTAACTGTGTACTGCTGTAGTGTGATGAAGTAACTAGGTAGGTGTTCTAACCCCAGACATGCCAACTGTGTTTGTGTGTCTGTCTGACTGAGTAGAGAACAATTCTTTTTAGGGTACTCACACTCCTTAGAATTCAATGTTGGCAAGGCGGCTGATGTCACCCACCTAGGAATAAACCTCTTGGAAGATTGTAGCTCAGTAATCTCTGTAACACGTCCTGTAACTGTGTACTGCTGCAGGGTGATTTAGAACGGTGGTAGGGTCCTTCTCCATCCATGGCAGTTCTGGATGTTTTGTGAGTGTTTCAATGTCTATGTATGGAGCAATGCATTATAGTCATTGTGAAATACACCTTTGGGGAAGGGTTTCCCTAGTAATCCCTGTGGTGCATCCTATAACAGCTCCATGCTGTTGTGTGATGTAGACCTCGGTCAGGGGTTCTATACCCACACATGTCAGTTGTGGATGTTTTGTGTGTGTCTCACTGTCTGTCTAGGGAGCAATGCATTTTAGGCTAGTCACTCGCAGCACAGCTGGCATGCCCTAGTTTTGTAATCCTGCTGATGTCATTCATTGTGAAATACACCTTTGGGGAAGATGCTCTTCAGTAATGTCCATGGCACGTACTATAACTGTGTAGGGCTGTAGTGTAGTAAACTAGTTAGGTAGGGGGTCCACTCCCAGACATGACAGGTGTGTGTGTCTTACTCGTATCCTGTGTAGAGGTGGTTGGGAGTGTGTGACACCTGTGGTCAATGTGGAGGGGATTTTGCTTATTACATTTATGGTGGCCTTACTATATATCCCAATGTCAACCATACAGGGTTAACAGATGTAAATTAGCTGAGAGGCTGGGGTGCAAAGCCATACCCATGCGTGTGACATCAAGGCCAGCCAATTACAGTTAGCAAACCCACTGTGCCTTCACATGTGACTCACAACGGACATACCATGCCTGACAACATGCCCTGTATGGACAGATGACACTGACATCAGGGAATGCTGTTAGCATGCTAACAATCTAGGTGCAGGGTAAACCTGCTGCTCATTACCAGTTCCTGCCACAGGTGGGCAAGACTGGCACATCTGATCATAATCTATGTTCACAACATGGGCCAGACACCCCAGGTACAGTTCCACATGTCACTGTACATGCATGTGGGAGGTGTGTACATCCTAGACACCATCCATGTCATGGAATAAGGAACACATACATGGCAGGTGATGCACAGCATTGGCCACACACACTAGTCACTCAGGTGACTGAATGGGGGATGCAATGCCCACCTGTGTGGGAAAATGCAGAAACTACAGACCTGAGCCACAATGCAGACCATTGTTATGTGGCCTGATGCCAAGGTATACCCATCACCTACCCTTGTATAGCCTGCTGGCACCATTGACCACCACACACCCATGCAGGCATGCACCCATGCATTTCAGAACTGGCAAACTGTGTGTTTGTGTGTGTGTTGTATGGTGTGTATGTCCACATCTGCACTCACTACAACCCCTCAGGGCACAGTGAAGCATGCTGTCTGATGTCTGACACCTCCTCATACTCATTGCCCATGCGACCTCTGTATGACTCGTGTGGTGCATGTGATACCTGCACATTGATGTGTTGTGGCAATCCCACTAGTGATGAGTTGTGCTGCTGGCCCTGCCAAGTGTGTGCGTCCCTGTGTGAGTGTGTCTGTGTTGATGCTGGCACCTGTTCATGCAGACAGGCACATGTATGTCGCCTACTGTATATCTACTGTTTCCCTGTTGCAGATGTCAATCACCATCACATATATGTTCTGAGTGCTCCACAGCAGGTAACCCATGTGGTGCATCCAATAACTGCATTGAACTGTGATGGCACTACATAGTTGTCATGAGTTTGATACCCTGTGCTGTTAGGTGTGTGACACAAACATGCTTCAGTTTTGCTCTCCAACCCCTCCCTGACATGTTTGTGCCCCTGTCTGCCTCCCCCACTCCCTCTCTGGTGGATGTGGAGACCCACACCTGCTTTGCTTAGGGAGCAGCATGTGTATTTTAAGTGATGCACATGATCAGTTGATGGCCTCTGCATGAATTGCAGCCCTCTCCTAGCTGATTGCATGTGGAACAGCTGTGATAACATTTCCATAGCCACCATTGCCAGTTGCATGGAAACACACTCAAATACCCGGGAACATCATGGTGGTGTTGGCCCTTTTCTGTCACTGTGAGCAGGAACTAGATCTGTTGTTTGGCAAACAGCATCTCAGATGGATTGGGGATTTACCTCTAACAACATACACTGTGGAAAGAAGGCAACAAACAGGAGGGGGATGTGCCTGACCTGACTACAGACTGGAGGTGCTGCTATACTGCTATACTGCATTTGGAGTAATGTTGGTTTAACAATGTTTGTCTGGGTATGCCTGTCATACATGTCGCAATACCTGCCATGTCAGTTTCATGTATATGTGGAATCCCCATCTGCAGGGTAATCTGCAGACTGGGCAGTGTTGTGCCTTTTGTATCAAGTGTTAGCCATGGTGCATCTATCTGCAGAATGCAGAAGGTAGTGTGAGGATTGCAGTCTGTAGATGGTGAAGACCATGACAGTTACTAACTTCATATACCTCACAGGACATACATTGCAACAAACCCTGTAACAATGGTACATTTATGAGGTTATCACACAAACATGTCTATACTGGCCCTGTGTATGTGCTGTTAGCTACACCTCTGTCAACCTTTGTACATATGTCGTGCATGAAGTGGTGCATATGTGCTGCACACCATAAATAGTGTCATCATATCTGATAACAAGACAGTGATATGTCAAATTGCTGCACATGTCATGTAAAGTAGGGGTCATATTTCATGACATAACCTGGACATTCTGTGGATGTTTATACAGTACTGAGGTCTGTGCAGTGATGGTGAATGTCGGCAGTGTGTGTATTATTAATTTGTACCTTAGCCAGTGTACAGACTCTGGTGGATGTCATTGTTCTAGCACCCCTTCAATCTGATGATACATGCTGCCCCACTGTATGGTACCGTTTTGGAATACATGTTTGTAGGGCCATACACACACATGTCTCATACCATAGACAGCCATCAGAACAAACTGTGTAGCAGCCCAGTATATGTAGGGTCATTCTGTGAGTGGCACATATGAGGATGGTGTAGAACAGATAGTCCATATACTGTAATATTATGCTAGCTTACCATATATGGCTGTGTCCGTGTTCACATTGGTTGTAGTTATGCACTTTCACACAGGTGTATCTTACCCTGTGCTGTGACATGGCTGTTGAGCCTGCTATATAGGCAGGTACATGTGCATTCCCCCATGCAAGATGTAGGCCAGTGTTGTGCCAGTCTGTCTGTAGCCTACACAGTGCATTGTTACATGCCTAACAGCTTAGTGTACTTACCCAGTGAGATGTCATGTGCAGATACTTGCTAGATGTACGACTGCTGGGCCTCCCTTCAATGCCATGTATGTCACACATAGCAGTGGGATGCTGTACAGATGTATTTCAATATCTTGTGGGTAGTATGTGTCCATGACACCCTTGTACCAGCAGTCATTATGTGTCAGGCCAGACAGGAGTGTGTGAATCCAAAACCTATGTTGGCATATGTATTCCAGTTGTTATGTGTTATACACATCTACATGGCTGTCTACATCCATATTGTCAGGCCTGGTACACATGTTGTGCACTAAGGGATTATGTGTATACCACTGGACTGTACTTTGTGTGTCCAAAGATCCACATATATTGGCCAATATCTCTGCTGCACTCCATAGGGGCATTACATGCATACAGCTATACTTTACAATGATGTCCTTAGGATGTCTGTCAGTAGCCAATGGCACACGTTATAAGCAGATGTGACCTTCCACACACATCATGTCTGTAACGACAAAACCAATGACAGTAGCAATAGTCTAGTGATATACCTGCTATACATACCTGACATCCCCTTGCAGTATGAGTTTGGAACTATAGGGGCTGGGGTACAGCTACATTCCATGTCCCGGGCATATGGTGGAAATATATGTACATATACTTATTCAGATAGATATATGTATATGAGTACACGTATAGTACTTTCAATTACCATCGCCATGGGAAACACCCACTATGAATCCCTACATCATGTGGGCATGATCCCTTTACATTTCCTGTGTGATGGACATCTTTCCTCTGTGTGGCCATCAGTGTTACAGACAGCAGGTAGCAATACCACTTACAGGAAGTGACCTCAGCACAAGAAGCTGTTAGCAATTGGTTGTTTGGGACCATTCCTAGCTCTTTTGTAGTTCACTGCTTAAAATCCGCGTTTGCATGGCTTTGTGCGGTCGTGCGCATAGCGCAGTGCCGGTTAAACAAGGTTAAACTTTTTCTAGCTCCGCCAAGTCTGCTCTTCAATTTTTCCCTTAGAACTGTTGTACTTGCAATCTAAACAGCCTATACACTATCTGAAAAGCTCAGCACTTGCTCCTAACGCATTTTGTATACAGGTAAAGCACTCTTAAACAAACGAAAGTACTTCATTCACTGAAATTCTGTTGAGTACCCATTTCCCTATAGGTCCTTTCTGACTCAGTTACACAGCAATCTTTTTCACTATTTCTAGCATGTCGAAGGGTCAGTTGCTGGCGTCCTCTCCTGTTCAGCTGGTGAATCTGGGAATCTTGAGGCAATGTTACAATTGCCTCATGTACACAGACAACCCTCTCCTCCTCCCAACAAATACAAATATATGCGAGAGATGCAACTATATAGCCAAACTGGAGGCTGAGCTCTCCCAATTCAGTACTGGCAAGACCAGTCAGGAGGAGAAGGTAACCACGCACACCACAAACCAAGTCTCACATAGAACTATCACAACTGCAAACCAAACACATAAACACACAAAAACATACTGGAGGCTGATTAAAATCTACCAAAACAAGAGAGGCCTCCAAAGCAGACACCCAAGCAACCACCACCTCAAGACATAGCACATGCAACACATAGTTCACAAAGTCAGTGTGTTAAACAGTCACAGCCCTTAAGGCCAAACAACATGCCAGACACACTTGTAATAGGTGACTCCATAGTCAGGCACACTGACGTCCCACTCACCAGACTGAACAAGGAGAGGGTCACAGTAAGCTGCCTGTCGGGAGCTAGAATCCACATAACACAAGCACTCAGGTCACTCCACAGCAAGTACAAATATGACTCAGTCATTGTACATGCTGGTGTGAACGACCTGAGACGTACCTCCCTGGACTACATGAAAAGAGACATAGAGGAGCTCTCTGATTATGTAGCCCAGGCCGGTATGACCCTGACCCTGAGCAGCATCTTACCCTCACCAAGAATGATACCACAGTACAAAGGCAAAATGATCAGTTTTAACAATTGGCTTAATTACTGGTGTCATTCTAAGGGGATCCAGTGTCTGTCTGCTTGGGATGACATGCTTGACAAGCCACGCTGCTTCACAAGGGATGGCTTGCACCTGTCACCCCTAGGCTTCCGGATATTGGCCAAGGCTCTTGCCATCCCCATAGTGCCTTTTTTAGGCAAGGCTCAAATGACAAACGTACCTCCCTAGAAAACACAAGTGGAAAAAAACTAAGGGTAATGTTGCTCAATGCCAGAAGTCTAAACCTCAAGATGCAGTCCCTCGAAGCCCTTCTCAGTATGGAGAACATCGATGTCTGTGCAGTGACTGAAACCTGGTTCAAGGCTCCTGAGAGCACCCCAGCACTATCAGGTTTTACCTCATATCATGCTTTCCGGCCCCAAAACTTGGACCGAACCACAAAAGGAGGGGGAGTATCCATTTTCATCAAAGATACCCACACCTCCAGGTTAGTGGCAATGCACGAAGCATCAGAGACTATCCAGGTGCAACTAACCATAGGCAAAACTGCCTTACAGTTTGTAGCATGCTACAGACCACCCTCTCAAACTCAGGAACCCCACACAGCCTTCCTGAAGACACTGGAGAGTATGAATGTCTCTCCAAATACCATCATTTTGGGAGACTTCAACTACCCAAACATAGACTGGGAACATTACTCAAGCCCCAACACCCTAGCCCAAAGGTTCCTAGAATTCATAAACTCAAATGCAATGGAACAACTAGTCACCATTCCCACAAGAGGAGACAATATACTAGACCTGATCATCACAAACATGGGGACAAAATGCTCCACACCAGAAGTACATCCCTCTTTTGTAAGATCAGACCATAAATTAATCTCACTGGAAATCCAGATCCCGCCCCACCCCTGCACAAAGACCACAGTGAAGAACTTCTCAAAAGCAAACTTCACACTTCTTAAGACTGAAGTGGTATCTTCAAGGCCCCTGGGCCAGTGGAAACCACAACCCACACTGCTGAATCTTTTGCAAATGCCTTCTATGGGCACCTTCAAGAATGCATGGACCATGCAATCCCAAATAAAACCAAGACCCATTCCCCCAAAGGCAGGCGCCCGGTCTGGTGGACCCCAGCCATAAACAAACTTTACAACAGGAGGAGGAAGCTACTACATGACAGAGCAAAATCCCTAAAAGGGAAGGCATCTCTGATCAGTACTAGCAAAAAACTACGATCACTCATAAAATCATCCAAGGCCAACTTTGAGAGAAAAATCGCAAAAGACACAAAGGACAGTCACAAGGCCTTCTTTAGCTATGTTAGAAACCTGGGTGGAAACTCCCAGATATGCTCAGAGTTAATCCAAAATGACACAAAATACACTGAACCCACTGACATTGCCAACATTCTGGCAGACAGGTTCAGTGCAAATTTCTCCTCCCCCTCCCCCCCAAAAGAAGAAATAACCATCCCAGCAGAGTGTAGCCTCCCTAACATCTCAGATGCCCAGGTGAGAGCCACCCTCTCTAAAGCTAAAAACACAGCATCAATGGGACCGGATGGTGTCCCGGGCTGTGTGCTACATGAACTCCAAGAAGAACTAAACCCATACATAAGGCTGCTGTTTAATCTTAGCCTTACTACAGGATATGTACCCAAAGAGTGGCGTACGGCAACAGTGGCCCCACTTCACAAAGGTGGTGCTTCTACGGACCCTGGAAATTACCACCCCATAAGCTTGACGAGCCTGGTCTGCAAAGCTATGGAGAAGATCATTATGGAACTCATAAACAAAGACATTGGGGACCTACAGACATTGGATCCTACCCAATTTGGCTTTGTCAAGGGCAGATCCTGCCTTTTGAACTTGGTCAACTTTTTTGAAACAGTCACTAAGGCCAATGATGAGGGCAAGGCAGTTCACACAGCCTACCTTGACCTTGCAAAAGCCTTTGACACAATACCCCACTCGGGCATCATAGACAAACTCACCAGCTTAAATATAAACTCATATGTCACAAGATGGGTTGCAAACTGGCTCAAGGACAGAACCCACAGGGTCAGAGTTGCTGGAGCTATGTCAGACTCTAAGCCAGTCACAAGCGGTGTCCCACAGGGCTCAGTCCTGGGACCCCTCTTGTTCGGCATTTATTTTTCCGAGGTACAGGCAAACATAGGAGGATTGTGGCTGACAAAGTTCGCAGATGACTGCAAACTGGGCGCCATAATTGATACTCCAGCGGACACAAACATCCTTCAGAGAGGCCTCATAGAAATGGATAATTGGTGCCAGAGCCATGGCTTTAAGCTGAACACCAAAAAATGTATAGTCATACCCTTTGGGAAAAACAAGGTACCGACAAATTACCACATAGGAGGTAATCCATTAAGTACGGAAGAGGTAATCAGGGACCTAGGGACCCAGGTTGACAGTAACCTCTCATTTGACACTCACATTGCCAAAGTGGTTAGGAAGACCTTCTATATTGCCCACCTTATCATGAAGGGTTTCACATCTAGATCAAAAGAGGTCACTGTGCCCCTGTACTCTTCACTTATCAGGCCAATGATTGAGTACAATGCCCCATTTGGGATGTATCTCACCCGACACCTGCAGCAGTTGGAAAGACCCCAAAAGTTCCTCACCAAGAGGATAAAGGGTCTTAAACATATGTCATATGCTGCCCGACTGAAAAAACGCCAGCTCTATTCAGTCGCATACTGCCTACTCAGAGGTGATCTGTGCCTGACGTACAAGGCCATGTCCAATCCTGAATTAATGGACATGCTCCACCTTAGAAAATCCAAATCCATCAGAGCCACGAGAACAAGTGACTTAAACCTCAACACAGAAATAAATAGAACGTGCTGGAGGGACAGATTCATAACCCAGAGGCTCCCTACACTCTGGAACAGAATCCCAGTCCATGTTAGGCAGAGCCCCTCACTGACTGTATTCAAGAGAAATCTCAACGAGTGGATGGGAGATCGTAGGTTTACCCCGGGGGTCATCTCTGTGTCACTACTAGACAGAGGCATGGTAAACTAAACCCTAAAAGGGCATAGTATTCTCATCTTAAGGGGTGGTGTAAGCCACATACACTCCGGCTAGGCTTATAAATGCCCTAGGGCAGATAGCCTAGTATGAACCTGTGAACCTATGAACCTATGAACCTGCACATTCAGGGCAGCCACATATTTGTAGGAGGATCAGGAACAACAGACAGACTGTGAGTAGAGTTGTGATATGCTTTGTATAGTACTGGTGTTATAGGGTGTGTGTGTGTGTGTGTGTGTGTGTGTGTGTGTGTGTGTGTGTGTGTGTGTGTGTGTGTGTGTGTGTGTTTGTGTGTATACATACTAGTTTACCTTGGAATGCAGTCTGTCTGCATAGCTCACTACTGTGGGCCTATCCTCTTGCTGGACAGAGGTATGCCTATCATGTGTTGTCCGTCCACCACACAGGTCCTGTGTCAGATATTACACTGGCAGTGAGTGTGTGTGTTGCATGATATCAGTACATGGCTACATCCATTTCTGTTTCTAACCTCAATTCCCTGACTAAGGGTACATTGCAGACTATCCTGTAACACCAGCACCTTGCTTAGTGTATGGCAACACTGTTCCACATATGTGCCTGTGTTCCAGCCTCTGTCCTCCATCTACATACCAAGCTTTGCACATATGTCATGCTGTTGAGGGTTGTTCTGTAGTGGGCTGTGAGTATATCACACTGCTATTGCTGCCAATAGTCCACTGCTGTTGTATCCCCCACACATACAGTGGGGATGGGGACATATATGTATGGGCGTCACCTACACAATACATGTGTGCCCTTATGCACTCCAGAGGCCAGTGTATGTAACAGTGGTATATGGACCTGTAATATGGAGTCTAGGTGGGGAACACCATAAATGACCTAGGCTGTTACAACATGTGGGGTATCAGGGGTGAGCTGCCGCAAGGTATCTGGATGTACAGTACTGTATACTTCACCTATATTTACATTACTTACATGCCATACAGACTGTTCTGTGTGTCGGTGTGCTCATGATGGTGTCAGTTATGCCTTGTTATGTACCAGTTACAATCCATGTGATCACATAATGTCTTTACCACCTACTGAGTTTGTACAGAGTGTAGACAGAGGCTGCTGAACTACACACCTGCAGTACATACTGTTGATTGTTTGGTATCCTGTAGCCCTGTCTGTCTTCAGTAATGTACAATTTGAAGGGCATGGCCTGGTCAGCAACAATTGTGAACCTTTCCAGACTACTGTATTAGTGTAACTGTTTCACAGTTGTAGTTCTCTGTTTATATGGATGTCAGTGTCTGATCAGCTATATGACATGGCATATAGAACTGTAATAGTACACAATTAAAAGTTTCCCATTTCTGTAAACCTGTGTGTGACATCTTTCCTATGACCTTTCTATGGATATATGTTACAAGCAATGACTGACATTTGTATGGGTGGCCCATACAGTGTCCAGCTGTTCAGGTGTTAACTGTAGGCATAGTGGCTGTTCCATATTGTGTGCACTATCTGTATCTGCATATCTATGTCTGTGTATCTGTATCCTGAGGATGTTGATGGCTTCCACATATTACATGTCTCATTGGAGGCAGACTGTACTTGGTAGTGTATTGCAGCGTGCACGTGTTTGGCTGTGGGGGGATGCCTATTTGTACGAGACTTATAGTGTGTGGGGCCTCTCAACCCCATTTATGGTGCATGTAGACATATGTGTATTTGTTAATCTGCCATTGCTATCTACAGATGTATGGCCATATATACCTATATATATATATATGTATATATATATATATATATATATATATATATATATATATATGTATATATATATATATATATATATATATATATATATATATATATATATATATATATATATATATATATATATATATATATGTATATATATATATATATATATGTATATATATATATATATATATATATATATATATATATATATATATATATATATATATATATATATATATATATATATATATATATATATATATATATCTGCTAACATATATATAACCATGTCCGTATATACCTACATAGATATATATCTGCATACACATATAACGTGCTGTGTATATGTAGACATATAGGTGTAGACACATATATGTGTTGATTTAGGCATATGCATGTATATATATGCATATATATATATATATATATACATATATATATATGTGTATATATATTGATATATATATGTATATAGTGATAGGGCTATATATATATATATATATATATATATATATATATATATATATATATATATATATATATATATACATATGTTGTATCTGTTTAGTTATTAATATCATTACACACACAGACATCTAGGTGTTGGTATACATTCTCTGTTCTGTTGCATGACAGGACTGGCCGATATGTTTCTGAAAACATTGAATCTCTTTGTATCTGTCATGGCTGAGTGGTAAATCACTTTGTGCATGAAATGCAGGGTCCTGTGTTCGAGACTTGCAAAGGCAATTCATTTTGTTGCTGGGCAGAACACAGGCCGTTGGATACAGAATGAGTAAGGCACTTTAAAGCAGTTGTACACGGGTTTGCATTGGTTTGCATGGAGCTGAGCACTGCTAACCTCTGGTTATAGTGTCTCATACTCTGCTAGCTTTTAAACTGCTTAACCTGTGTAGGCATAGCTTACCCCCGCGCAAACAAGCTTAAACCCGCTTACTGCTGCTTAAAAGGGCCTAGTCCCACTTACCCTCGCACTAATTTCTTTAAAAGAAAAGAAAAAAGGGTTGATAGGAAAGTGGTGAAAAAGGGGCACAAAAAGGGTAAGACAAAAGGGGAAATAGCTAAGCATGTGCAGGGAGGGTTTAGGAAAGGTCCATAGCTGCCCATTTATTTTACAGCAACAGTTGTGCATATACACTGAATTTGGAGGTAGATTTTGAGCCTCAAATCCCTGGGAGAGGGGTGAGCACAACATAAATTCGTTGTGATGCCAATTAGACCAGATTACATGTGTCCGGTGGACATGTGTGTGAAATGGACAGCTATGTATGGGGCATGATTTTTTTTGTGGGAACAGATTGTCCTTTTATTTTTTCAGGTGAGAGTAGGATGTTGGTGAGGGGTAGTAGGTATAATTGGGGAGGTAGGTTGGGCAGGGTAACAGACAAGGCAAACAAGATGCATACAGGGGCAGTATATGACACATGTGGGGGTAAACACCTTGGATGGGGAGGGGTGTTTGGAAGTCGCAAGCCCATGAGCCCCCAAATGTGAACAGTGAGACTGAGGACCCACCCATGGACAGTCACCACTGCACCTTTACAGCCCCAAAGGTAGCTGAGCTGGGGGCTGTGTAGCAGGGGCAGGCTCACCCTCTAATTGCACCATTCGGCCCTCAAGCTGGCATAGCCAGTCTCGAAACTCCAGATCAAGCTCTCTACACACCATGGCCTGGACATGTTGATGGGTGACAGGTTCCCCTCTGCGCCTGCTCTCAGGGGGACCAAGCCCTATCCCCTGCAGTGGTTCCACCTGAAGGTGGCGCAGGGTCCACAGAGGAGGAGGTCCCAGGCTGGGCCCCAGATGTGCTGGTGCCCGATGCTATGGCCAGCTGAGGTGGGACAGGTGGGTCCTCTGGGACCGGCTTTCCAATTTGAGCTATGTTGAGGCAGGTGTATGATAGATAAAGGTTAGTAACAGTCAACAGCATTCAGGATTGATAATAACAGCACGCATAGGTATTCCCATTAATCCAAAACACCAGATTTAATGCAGTTGCAGAGGAAGCAGAACGCATACATATATGGAACAACAGTGTCCTTTACAAGAGCATGCAGGTTTCATTGATGGCAACAGACCACCAATATGGGAGTATTTTAACATGGCACATGCATAGAAACAAATGTGAATATTTATAAACCATTAGGACATATGTCCCAACAAATGTTTGGAATGTGCACGTACCAGTTGAGGAGTGTCATTGGGTTATTTCGCACGTATGGTAGGGGTGAGAGAGAGAGTTCAATTAACAACTAATATATCCTTGTAGTTTTCACAACATTCTTAGTCACTGCAGTGATCTTTCCCTTACATGTATTATTACACTACCCAATGGCCTTATATTGTACATTGGTATGTTTATAGATTATTATATACATGACCTGTGTCTTACATACAGGCATGACAAGATGCAGGTGTTAATGCAGCATATGTTGAGTATTGCTGTCGTACACTTTGGGTGACAAGTTTGTTTGCATATACATTCTATGATTATGTACAAGTTTGACTATCAGTTATATGTCATTAACAGCTTCCTACATTTCTGGGATCATCACACTGCTTTTTCAGGAGAACAGGGTACCAGGCTGGTGATATGAGCCATTTATCTGGACATGCTGGACAGACTGGAACAGTTGTGGGGTATGAATATGCATACAACTGTCTACCTGAACATTCTAGCTAATTCTGTACAGTTGTTGGGTGTAATTATGCATACAGCTTTCTATCTGAACATTGTAACAAAATCTGTACAGTTATGGGTTATGATTATGCATACAACTTACTAACACTCCCGGGATTCAAACCCCTGCTGTATGTGACAACAAAATTAGAAGTTATGTACCTACCATAACGTTCCATGTTAGTTGTCTTCTTCTCGCCTTCTTTCTTGCTGGATGGGTTCGGAGCCGAACCTCGGCTCCGACTCGGCCACTCTAAAAGCTCGAGAGCTAGTTCCACCGGCTCGAGGCTCCCCTATATCCCACAAGGCTAGGCGGTAACTCCTCAGATCTTGTTTGAAAGCTAGGCCAAGCAAGAAAAAACTCCATAACATGGAGAAAGGTAACCCACCTCTATAAGGCTGAGTGTGAGGTGTCCTAAACCTAACAGAGGAATATATAGAGGTGGTAGCATGGGAGAAAGATAAAGAGGTCACAAGACAATCTCCTCTAGGTCTGTCCAGGCTAGGGGGAAGAAGGGTGGGACGCAAGAAACAAGGCGAGAAGAAGACAACTAACATGGAACGTTATGGTAGGTACATAACTTCTAAATGTTAAGTTGTCTATCTACTTCATTTTTGCTGGATGGGACCGCGTCCCTAGCACCATGTCCCGGGTGGCCTATCGGAACAGACTCTTGAGTACAGTGGAACCAAAGTTGGCTCAGCTTCTAGAGGCTAAGTCCAACTTATAATGAGATATGAAGGTATGGGGAGAAGCCCAAGTAGCTGCAGAACAAATCGAATCAATAGGCAGTCTGTCTTGAAAAGCTATAGATGTGGCTAAAGCTCTAGTCGAATGAGCCCTGGGTTTGGATGACAGCTGTTGATGTCTGATCTCATAAACAAGGGTAATCAATGAAGTAAGCCATCTAGAGAGAGACACCTTAGAAACTGGAAGGCCCATTCTACCTTCTGCATAGGACACAAACAGTTGATCGGACTTCCTGGATTGTTTGGTCCTGTCTAAATAGTACCTAAGTTGGTGATGAACGTCCAAGCAGTGTAATCTCTGTTCTGATCTGTTCGAATAGTTAGGGAAGAAAACTGGAAGATCAATGGTTTGATTCAAACTTGCTGGTGAAGCTACCTTAGGCAAAAAAGACGGGTTAGTACGTAAGGAAACCCTATCCTTATGAAACAATAGATAAGGGGGTTGACTACACAGAGCATGGAGTTCAGAGACTCTTCAAGCTGAAGTGATAGCTACCAGAAAGAGTGTTTTCCAAGATAGTAACTTCATTGAGCATGAAGCCACGGGTTCAAAGGGGGAAAGAATTAAGGACGCCAGAACCAAGTTGAGATCCCATTGAGGAGGAGGATCCCTGATAGGTGGTTTGAGGAGAAAAACTCCCTTTAGAAAAGCTTTGCAGAGCTTGTGAGACATAATGGAAGACTCTGAAACACCGACATGAAAGTTAGATATAGCCACCAATTGAACCTTGATGGTGGACGGAGACGAACCTGAGTGGAAAAGTTCAGCTAGAAAATCCAAAACAGACTGAATAGAAGCAGTGAAAGGATCTATATCCTTTGACTGTGCCCAACAGGAAAAACATTTCCACTTACTATTATAAATCTTCCGAGTGGAGGATTTATGAGAGGCTATCAAAATATCGCGAACTGAGTGAGATATTAGAGGAAGCCTGGCTAAAGTTGGAATTGGAGAAACCACGCTGTGAGGTTCAGAGAAGGGAGGGAGTGGTGCAGCTGACCCGACTGATGGGTCAGGAGGTCTGGAACTGGGTCCAGATGCCAGGGTTGCTCCAACAGATAACGGTGAAGAAATGGGAACCAAACCTGTCGAGGCCAGTAAGGGGCAATGAGGATCATGGAAGCTTTCTGAGCGATGGCTTTTTGAATTACTTGAGATATCAGTGGGAAGGGTGGAAAGGCATACAGAAGTCCCCGGGGCCAATTGTGGACTAGAGCGTCTCTGCTGGGGTGGCCTGGTTGGGGAAAGAGGGTGAAGAAATCGTCGCACTTGGTGTTTTGGGGAGTAGCAAAAAGGTCGCAGCAAGGCCGGCCCCACTTTTGAAAAACTTTCTCCAACACTGAATTCTTCAGAGACCACTCGTGAGGCATGAGAATAGCTCTGCTCAATTTGTCCGCAATCACATTGGACTTCCTGGGAATGTGCATTGCTAACAGAAACCACTGAGAAGAAATCGCCCATTGCCACAGTCTGAGTGCCTCTCGACATAGGGGGTAAGATCTGGTTCCACCTTGTTTGTTGATGTACCACACTACAGACATATTGTCTGTCTGAATTGCTATAGTTCCCTTGGGAAGATAGTCTTGTAAGGCTTGCAACGCTAGAAGCACTGCTCTCATCTCTAGGACATTTATGTGCAAGTGGCACTCCAAAGGTTGCCACATGCCTTGGACCATCCTACCCTGGTAATGCCCCCTCCACCCGATCAGGGAGGCGTCCGTTGTCAATGTAGCAACTGGAGGGGGAGGAACAAAAGGTCTCCCTAGGAAGATCTGGGGAGATGTGATCCACCAAGAGAGATGATTCTTGCACGATTGTGTTATCCGAATAGGATGGGACATTAGAAGTCATTGGAAAGACCATTGTGTGAAGAGCATCCATTGTAAGATTCTCATGTGGAAGAGAGCTAATGGTAGAAGAGGGATGGCCACCGACATTATCCCTAAGACCTTCAGGATCAGTCTGGCTTTGACTTTGTTGCTCTGCAAGACAAGAGAGACTTGTCTGTGTATGTCTGCTATTCTCTGCTCTGTGAGTCTGGCTGACATGTTGACTGTGTCTAGATTTGCGCCTATGAAGGTAATAACACGACAAGGCGACAAGACAGACTTTTCATAATTTATTGAAATGCCCAGTGTTTGACATGTGTGTAAGGTGTAGTCTCTGGCAAGAAGGAGAAGATGCTTGGTGGGGGCTGTTAGGAGCCAGTCGTCTAAATATGGAAACACCTGGAATCCTTGTTGTCTCAGCTGAGAGGCGACCACTGCCATTCATTTGGTAAACACTTGGAGTGCTGTAGTGAGACCAAAGGGCAGGGCCCTGAACTGAAAATGACTGGTTCCCAGCCTGAAGCGGAGAAATCTCCTGGAGTGTCGGTTCATTCTGACATGATAGTATGCATCCTGGAGATCTATAAAGCACATCCAGTTGTCCCGCCCCAAAAGGGGCAGAATGGACTGCAGCGTGACCATCCGAAATGTTGTTTTCTTGACAAACTTGTTCAAGTTGCTGAGATCCAAAATAGGTCTCCAGTCCCCTGTTTTCTTTGGAACCAAAAAGAATTTGGAGTAGATTCCGGATCCTTGTTGGTCTGCTGTAACTGGTTGAATAGCTCTTTTTGCTAGCAGCTTTGAAATTTCTAATGCTGCTTGCTCCCTTTGACTGGGTGGAACGTCTGGAGGGGATTTTCCGGACTGCTTTGGAATGCGAAAGAAAGGGATTTTGTAGCCTTCGGAAATGATAGACTGTACCCATTTGTCTTGAATAAGGGAAAGCCAGGCTTCTGGGTACAGAGATAATCTTCCCCCGACTGCCTCCGAAGGTGGACAGTCGGGCAACACCTCAGGGATGCTGAAAGGGCTTGTCAGAGAAGGATTCTCGACTGCCCTGATTCTGCGGGCCCCCTCTGCCTCTAGGAAAGCGTCTATTATTATTGTTCCCCCCCTGGCTCTAGGGGGGAACCGACTCTGTGCATCAGGCAAAACTCCTTGTGGTTGTTTGCGGAACCACATCTTTCCCCCCTTCTGGCCTTTGGGGTAAGGCCTAGAAGGAGTAGAAAAGTGGACTCCGATGGCAGAGAGAGTCTTGCCATCAGTCTCACATCTAGTCATGGTTTCCTTCCCTTGAGGACCAAAGAGGGATGATCCAGCAAAAGGGGAGTTAGTGAAGGACGCCTTGAAAGGGTCCGCAAAGTTACACAGCCGCATTCAGGAGTGCCGACGTAATGCCACACCTGTACCTGCCACTCTACTCACCCCATCCGCCTCGTATGAAAGGAGGCGCATGGAGGAGTTAACTATTGAGTTGAGGGTCGCTAGCTGAGAGTTCATCCTATCCTGAAAACCTGCAGCTGTTAGATCCTTTAACATTTCACTCGCTTCCTTGAGCAAATCCCTCTGGAGACGAGTGAAATGACATAGGTAATTCAGCGAGCGCATAGAAAAGGTTGCTGATGAGAACATCCGCTTCCCGTACCTGTCCATAGTCCTAGACTCCTTGTTAGGAGGATGAACAGGCACTGAAGGATCAGCAAGCTCCTTCTTGGTGGCTGCAGCCACACCCATAGCATCAACAGAGATGCCTTTGGTCAAGAATTCTTTGTCTTTGGGGGCAGTGATAAATTTTGATGGTCTCCTGGGGGTGGGTTCCACTGAGTCAGGAGCCGTCCAGGCCTTCCTCGCCACCACTTCCATGAGGGGGTCAAAGGGAGGGGACACCCAGGAGGTGGAAGGGCGAGAACCAAATGCCTCAAGATACACTGATTCATCCTCTGATGGGTTGAGGGCTGGCCAATTCCCCCTCTGTTTTAAGATTTCGAGGATGTCTGCAAATGAGACATCTTCAGAGGGGGAATGAGGGGAACCTTCAGAATCCTCTAAATCAGTGTCAGAGGTGACAGACTCAGGGGAGTCGATGTGCTTCCTCTTGTACTGTCCCTTCCTAGGGGGCTCTCCTACCGGGTCAGGAGAGGCCTCAGAAGAGGAGGAGATCCCCACTGGGGATACTTGAGGAGCTGGCTCTCTACGATCTGGGATGAGGGAGTGAGAAGAAATCACCACAAGCACCGTGGAGGGAGGGGCAGATAGAGCCAACTGTGGGGTTGAACCAGGTTCCAACACGCTCCTCATGACCTGGAAGGCACCCCTGTCAGGCAGAGCCAGAGGTCTCTGCTCCGAAAAGCTGAAAACCTCCGCCGGCACCGGCAGTGATGGCTCCGAGGTCGATGTCGGAGCCGAACTCACGAGCGCCAAAGCACCGAGAGGGAGAGCGGGGTCAGACAAGGGTCCGATGCCACTCGCCCCCTTGGAGCCAACGAGGGAAGTCCGGTGCCGAGATTCTTCCAAAGAAGACATCGGAGCAGACGACGGTACCGAAGACAAAGGTATCGGTTCCGACGCAACCACAGTCTCGGGTCCGAGCCGCCCCGGCTCCGAACTCAAGAGAGTCAGAGGAGGAACATTCTGAGTGACAGGATTAGCCATCAACTGTTGAGTCAGGCTCTGAAGCATTTGGGCCAGTGCCTCGGACTTAAGAAGTCGACTCACTACCCTCTGAAGGTCATGATCTGATAGTCTCGACGACCTAGAGGAGTGAGATCTATGGCTCCGTTCAGACAACAATAGAGATGCTGGAGCTGAATGAACAGAGCCGATAGACAGTGACCTGGACCTCTTTCTGGAAGTCGGTTCCGATAACCTTATCGGAGCCGACTCAGCAGTGACTACCTCGGCTCCGGCTGGAGCCGATGGAACAGTGGGAACATGTGTTCGAGAATCATCAGCTCCAGCCGGAGCCGATGTTCGAACAGGTTTCGAAGCCCCCGAAGACGACTCAGATACAGGAGCTGACGGTCTGGTAGGCTTGGAAGGTTTCCCCGAAGATTGAGTCGGGGGACCCTCAGGCTTCAATAAGCCCCTTAAAATGAGCTTATTTTTTCACTCTTGCAGGAGTCTAGGGCTGAAACCATGGCAAACAGCACATGAGTCCTGCAGGTGCAAAGGTCCCAGGCAGTATACGCAAGAAGTGTGACCGTCTGTCAGAGACATCTTCTGACAGCACGAGTCACACTTCTTAAAGCCTGAGACCTTTGATTCTTTAGACATAGCTCTAAAGGTAACAGACAGTTACACAAACACATCGTTAAATTAAGAAAAAAACCCAAAGAAAGTTTCTACACAAACACACACACTCCAAATCTACGAGGGGTGGGAAAGGGGCCTAAGGCCTAAAGGGAACTCTGAGAAAAAATTTTGGACAAAGGGGAAGATTCGAGGAAAAAAGGGTCCAACTACGAAAAATCGAATCAAAGGACACTAGAAATTAAAAATTAAAGGGGTCTAAGTAGACTAAAAATCTAATTTAAACTGACTAACCTGCAAGCCAGTTGGAAGAGTACCTCGTAGCTATAGCGGCAAACGAGATCTGAGGAGTTACCGCCTAGCATTGTGGGATATAGGGGAGCCTCGAGCCGGTGGAACTAGCTCTCGAGCTTTTAGAGTGGCCGAGTCGGAGCCGAGGTTCGGCTCTGAACCCATCCAGCAAGAATGAAGGTGAGATAGACAACTTAACATTAATAGTTAACATCACAGTACACTGTGCCATCAGGGAATTGATGTGAAGCTTTCTACTGCTTTCTTTCTAGGTCTCCCTCACTTGTACAATATGACTGACCTCTTAGCACTTGCAACATTGTTAAACAGAACTTCATACGCATTTTATCTGCATACCACAGCATGGGTAACACTGCTTAATACAACAGTACTATTTCTAGCATGCAACAGTTCAACTACATATGAAAGAAGAGTAAACAGAAGCACTCCAGGGGTTATACCTTTATTCACAGCATATTACACACTTATTCCTACTGGTATGACACTTTCTAAGGCTCTTATATTTATTTGTTATGACAGTACATGCAGAGAAATACTAACCTGCCTTGCGACATATCCTTTGCAACCTAGCATTATGGGCTTGCTGGTTCACAGCCCACTCATCTGCAGCTGTTGGAGGAAAACAGTGATATTTAGCCATACCTATCCATAGCATACACAAGCTAGGCAATTCTTAACTACTTAATGGAATGAGTACTTACTCAGTACTGGGGCATTAACCATCTGCCAAGACTCCTGGATCCACTGTTCCAGTACATCCCCCCTCCACTGCTTCAGGTCAGCATGATGGTGCCTGACCTTCTCACCAGTATGGGTGATACCTGTGACACTGGTGAGGTCATGGACGAGACTGTCCCAGGCCTCAGTTTTATACTGCAAGCCCTGGTACTGGCCCTGCAGTAGTCTCTCCTCATGGTGTTTTACCTGGAGACATACCATGAGTTTTGACTCCTGAATGCCCCAGCACTGCGCTCTAAAATGAGTGCCTTCAACCAAACCAGCCATTCTGCCTGCAGTAGGAAGCAGCAACCAGTTATGGAACATATTTCTGCCTGTGTGGTTTAAATAAGGCCAATTACCCGCACTTTTCCATGATTGGCCAGTTTTGAAGAGGCTAAGCTATTGGCACACCAGCTTACCTAAGGTTGGCAGTGCTTAAAGGGGTATACCAGTAGGCAGATTGGATTGTCTCCCCTAAACATTGCTTTCTCATACTAAGTTGAGCTGTGCTGCTGTTAGCATTGCTTAATAGTTAATTTGCGTTATATTTGCCTTTTGGCAGTGATTTATTCTTCATTACAGGTTATATATGTGTCTGGTATCCGTGATTCATGTGTACGTACACTGTATATGGACCTGGGGACTTCTACACTTTATTACAATAACACCTCACATCTATGCTTACTGTAGTACTCCAGTTGACATATTTATGCTATGTAGCAAGTTATACCACTTCACACTGTACATAGATTCAGTTCATATGTTTGGTTTGATTTTCCTGTGGTGAGGATTAGTTTGCTGATACCTCATTCATCTGTATTGCTATAATGGCTTAGTGGTTGACTACTGTGACTATAGTGTATAGGATCCTGAGTTTGAGCCTTGCAGAGACAGTTTATTTTGTTGCTGGGCAGAACACATGGGTTTGTGCGATGGCAAGCACTGCTAACCTCCAGTTACAGTTTCTTAAACCAGTTAGCTTCTACTTTGCTTAATCTGTGTAGACAATGCTTACTGCTGCCCACACAGGCGTACTCCCACTTGCTGCTGCATACCCCCACTCTACTTCATGTACATGTTGGTTTTATACATGCTTAAGTCAGGTGTACATGTCAGGTATGACTGTTCACGAAGATCAGTGTAAGGTTAAATGGAGGGCAACCATGGTGGTGGAGCAGTTAGCATTGCCGCTTCACAGCAAGAGGTTCTCCTGTTCGATCCTCGACTGGGGTGCCTTCTCTGCAGAGTCTGCATGTCCTCTCTGTGGTTGCTTGGCTTTCCTCCAGGTGCTCCGGTTTCCTCCCACATCCCAAAGACATGCTGTAGGTGGACTGGACACTCTAATGTGGCCCTAGGTGTGTGTGTGTGCATCTGTGTGCCTTCTGTGGATGGTTGACTGCCGGGCTGGCAACTCGACACCACAAAACTCCACTGCCAATCACGAGCAGACAGGTGATCTGCTGTGGCGACCCCTAACTGGAAAAAGCTGAAAGAAGAAGAAGAAGTGTAAGGTTAAATGGAATTCCAGTTTAGCATTTCAGGTTAGGCTACACTCAATTATTCAGGTTAGGTTTAGTTATGCCATACCTGTGTTGTAGAGTAGATGTGAATAATGGAGGTGTAGGTGAGTAGGTAGAGGGGGGGACATTTTTACTGTATAGTAGGCCATTCAACTGATTGGTAGGGGAGCAGTAGTGCAGGTTTGCAGGGTATTGGGATATGTATGCGAGGCAGGACTTGAGGTGTCAGTGGTTGTTGTAGGGGTCTGGAGTGTTGGGGGTGGTGGACTTTGCCAGGTGGTGATCCAAGTGTGCTTGGGATTTCCCTTCATGTGTTTTTACATGTGTAGTCTGGGACAGCTGCGGTAATACACCTGGGTTGGGGGTTCCAAATTCTGCCAATATAGTTGTGTGGGGGCTGTCACCTACTTGTGACTGTG
>NC_056736.1:30638085-30710585 GCF_019279795.1 Protopterus annectens | reverse complement strand
TATACCTCTAAATCTTTAGCTACATATCCCGTAATGTTGACTAGTATTGCTGGATACTGTGCTTCATGTACATACAGACCAATCTTGTGTGCCACATATGCTTTGCGATACCTACGACTGACTCCGTTAGTGTGCAGAGTCACACGTGACACCATCCATTGGATTCATTGTGCTTAAGGCACTTTCAAGCAGTTGTAAGTGGGTTTGCACAGAGATAAGCACTGCTGATTTCTGGTCACAGTGTCTTACATGCAGTTGTCGTCTCCTTTGCTTGATCTGTGTCGGCGGTGCTCCACCCTGCCCAGATGCACTTGCACATGCTTACTAGTGCTTACATATGCTTACTACTGCTTATGTGTGCTTACTCCTGCTTACTGCTGACTTATTCATTATGATACTGACTCTTCACATGTGCATTTCATGCAGTACTCCATTTCACATTTAAATGTTATTTAGTAGGTTATACAGCAATAAAATTTAAATAAATGTTCGTATACAGATTTCACATGGAAAATGGTATGTGCTGCAGTGGGACTCAAGCCAGGAATGCCTCCTCATTAGGCAGGTGCTCTGACCAGTATGCTATTGCTGTGCTGCTTCATTTGTTATATCTTCCTTGTTATCCTCTCCAGCCTTTTATGCTACATTAAGCATAGCTATGTGATGGGCACACCCATGCACCTACGGTTAGCTGTACTTGGAGTTTTAGAATTGAATACAGGGGTTACTTCTTTTTATTTTTATGTCCTGTTGCTGTTGTTCACATGGGGACTGTTAGTGGGGATATGCGGACACCTATGTGCGGTCTCGCTCATTTATTTACAATTTCTGCTATTCTACTTTGCAGGGGCATGTTTATTCTGAGGACTCTGCTCTCAGACACGCCCCCTGCACTTGTCCATGCTCTGTGTAGGATTAGGAGGTGAGGCAGTGCGCCTTCATTAATATGCTTGGGGTGCTGCCATCCTCCTCCTAAACTGCCGCTTCTGTGCAGCACTAAACTAGTCTGCATGGAAGATTGGTGAATCTGGGGATGTTTTTCTGTGATGTCAGAACTGTACTACTGATTTATTTTAAGTATTTATGTGTGATCTCTTAACTCTTAACTAGCACTGTGTAGTAGAAAGTATTGCCTTGTGTTTTTAATTATTTATTATTAAATATTTTTAAACATTTTAACTGTGGCTGTTTTGTGTAGAGATAATTTAAGCTCTAGAGTGCATTGCATATTTATAGAGTTTACTGTCCAAGTCACTCTAAATAAGCCTTGACTGTTTAGTCACAACTACCAATTGGATAATAATATTGTACAGTAATAATTGGACACCCTTTTAAGGGCCTTTGAGTAGCTGATAAGTATTAGTGGGTGGTGGCACGCGGAACTACCATATAGTATGGTAGAAAGGGGCACAGCTGGAGAAACTGTGTCGGCCTTCCCTAGGAGTGTCTGTGTGGTTGCATAAACTCTTCTCAAAGTGCATGAGTGAGTGTGTGTGTCAGCTACATGGGCAGGGACATGAAGCACTGGTTGGACAGAGAGGGTGTTAGAGATTTTAGCTTGCCCACTAGGCTGAGATCTGGACCCTATAGCTGTGCCAGTGGGGAGTCTTATTGGGGACCTGGAGAGCAAGGGAGCAACCATCCCTGGACTGACTGTGATCTCTGTGTGCTCTTAAGGGAAATTGCACTTTACTGTGTGTATTTGTTATCCTTTCATCATATATGAGACGACCTCTCTGGTGTTAGTGGTGAGGATTGAGGCTCCTTAATTGCTGGGCCAAGGCACGGGCATCACATATTACTTGTTTGGCAGCAGTGGGATATCCACATCACATATTAATTAGTTGGCAAATACTAATTGGCTTGTAGTGATGTGGGTAGAGTGAAATCCTATAGCTTGTGTACAGTGAGTTTTGAAGGTGTTTTTGTACAAAAAACAGCCACGCAGTGAATACTCAAGAGTTCAGATCACAATTGTTTTATTTCTTTTGTTAGCTTAGTTAGTCATGGTGAGCAGGCAGCATGTCAGCAGAGGAGTATGGAAAGCTGAGAAGGTGCCAACTTGCGGAGATGTGCCAGGCTAGGGGACTGGTTCATGGAAACCTAAGGCAGACCTGATTGCAGCCTTGGTTACAGCTGCATTAGAAATAAAACAGCAACCAGGAGGGCAATCAGACTGGCAGTGGAGGTATAATACCCTCAGAGAATGGACAGCTCAACCTTTCTGCAGTGGACTTAAAAATCTAGCTGGAGCTAAAGAAACTTGAGTTGGAGCCAGGCGTGTGGAATTATACGCAGCTGAGACTGAGGCATCTAGAGATAAAGGTGAATGAGAAACTGCTATGCCTAGAAGCTGAGGAAAAAGAAAGGCAGAGGTAGCATGAGAAAGAGATGCTGACTCTTTGCCAGAGTCATGGAGATAATGGGGAATGTAGTAACTGGACCCCTGAAGCACAAAATGTCAGTAAATTTCTTCCACAGTTTAAAGAGGGTGATAATTTTGATATTTTCATTCATATGTTTGAGAGGGTATGTAAACAGTATGGAGTTGACCAAGGGCTCTGGGTACGGTTCCTGACCCCCTTACTCCATGGCAAAGCAGTAACTGTATTATCTAAAATGTCTGACATTGCATGTTTTGATTATACTGTTGTAAAACATTGCCTATTAGAGTTTTTTTCAGCTAACACCTGAAACATATAGGAAAAAAAGTTTTGTGAGCATAGACGCAAGGCAGATGAAAATGTGTGTGAATATGTTGCTGAATTGACCACTTATTTCCATAGGTGGGTGAGTGGATGTCAGGTCACCACTTTTAAAGGGCTGGCAGATCTTTTGGTGAGGGAACAAGCCCTTAGCACTTTGCCTGAGTACATGAGGATCTGCTTAGCTGATAGAAAATGTGCTACTTCAGATGAGTTGGGGAAGAAGGGAGACCTATACCTGGCATGCAGGGCAGCCCTGCACAGGAAGGGGACCCCAGTACTGCTCCTGGGTCTAAAGGAACCCATGGTTGGCAGCACAGACTGCAAAAACAGAATCTGCCAGTAGCAGGGGAAGCCACTAGTCCAGGGACACATCCAGGAGCTAGGGTTAAATGTTTTGTATGCAACCAGTGGGGCTATTTGGCATACAGGTGTCCAAGGAGGCAAGGTGGGAAACCAAAACTGAGGGAGCCAGTAAGTGGGAAAGACAAAATGCCAATAGTAGGTTGTCTTGAGACAACAGGGGTACCAAACTACCATCCTGCAGATGTCCTGATAGGGAAGAATTTGGATGGGGCAGTACCATGTGCTTATGCAGTTACATGCGGTCAGGCTAGGAAACAATCATATGAGCCTGGTAGCCTGGGGAGACCCAGACAGACTGCATACTTGCAGCCAAGACTGGTGAAGTGGTTACTTCAGGGAGGGAGCTACCCTGTAGCAGTGAGACTGAAGGTGAGCCACAGCTGCTTGTCTGTACTGATGTTCCCTTGGACAGTGTGACTGCAAAGGCAGAGGTGAGTAGTAGTACCAAGGCTGATAGTGAGGCACCACTGTCAGAGGATGCCAGACTTCCTATGGAAGAGAAGCTGGGAAGGGTTACAAGGAGAGAGTTGAGACAGGCTCAGCTCTCAGACCCTACATTGAAAGGCCTGAGGCAGGTAGCTAGAGAGGCACCCAATTCTCAAGGAAAGGGGGAAATCTGTATACTGGGACAAAGGGATACTATACAGAGAGTGAACCCCTGAGGGAGGGCTAGAAGGTGAGAGAGTACAGTAGTTGAAATGCTTAGAGCCTACTGACTGGTGCTTCTAGCCATAGCCCATGAAAATCCCTTTGCAGGTCATATGGGCATAAAATGTACAAAGAGGTGTATTATGCAGAACTTCTATTGGCCTGGAATTTCCAGAGATGTAACAGGGTACTGCAGGACCTGTGAGCAGTGCCAAAAGGTATGCAAGGCAGCAGACAAGGTGATAACTCCTTTGATGCCTTTGCCTGTGATTGAGGAGCCATTTGAGAGGGTAGCTATGGATACCGTGGGTCCTCTGAGTACCCCGAGTTCCACAGGGAAAAAGTATATCCTAGTGGTCGTAGATTATGCTACACGATACCCTGAGGCTGTGGCTTTGTCCTCCATTGAGGCAGAGAAGGTGGCAAATGCTTTGTTAGAGATTTTCAACAGGGTAAGTTTCCCAAAAGAAATACTGACTGACAGAGGTGCCAATTTCATGTCAGGCCTGCTGGCTTGACTGTGGAAGTCCTGTGGGGTGAAGAACATGAAGACCACCCCCTACCATCCCCAGACTAATGGCCTTATTGAGAGGTTAAACTCTACAATCAAGTCCATGTTAAGGGCATTTCAGATCAGTTTAAGAGGGAGTGGGACAAATATTTGTACCATCTGTTGTTTGCTTACAGAGATGTTCCCCAGGAATCAACAGGTTTTTCACCCTTTGAGTTGCTGTATGGGTATAGGGTGAAGGAACCTCTAGATTTAATTTGAGATGAGTGGGAAGGTGAGTGCGAGTCTCACAAGGAGTCTGTTGTGGCATACATCCTAAACCTCAGGACAACGCTCAGGGAACTCATGGGCTTGGCCCAGGAGAACCTGGCAGAAGCCCAACAACAGAAAAAGGTGTGGTATGACAGGAATGCTCGAGCTAGAGAGTATGCTGTGGGCAGCAGGTAATGGTTCTTATTCCTTTCAGGTACAACAAGCTGCAAGCAGCTTGGGAGGGTCCATACAAGGTGGTAAGAAAGGTAAGTGATATTAACTACATGGTAGAACTGCTAGGCAGATGGCAGGGACACAAATTGTACCATATTAATATGATGAAACCTTATCATGATAGGGAGGCCCTTGTACTGAGCATTTGCAGTGGATTGCAGGAGGAGTCTGAGGGAGATCTGGGGACTGATCTCCTCAGTGAGACTCGGGCTGACACATCAGTGGAAGGGGTAGCAATGTCCCAGCAGCTATCTCCTACCCAGTTTGAGAAATCCGAGCAGTGTTGCAGGAATTTGGGGACATGTTCACTGGGAAACCAGGGTGTACCCACCTGGTGCAGCACCAGGTGGATACAGGACCCCAAAGGCCTATTAGGCAGGCCCCATATAGACTGCCTGAGAGACTCAAACAGACTCTGAGGGAGGAGGTACAGGAGATGTTGGAACTAGGAGTGGTGCTGGTACCAAAGAAGGATGGCAGCACCAGGTTCTGTGTGGACCACAGGAAATTAAATAGTCACACAGAGTCAGATGCTTACCCCATGTCTTTGACAGATGAGGCCCTGGAGCAGATGGGTGGGGCTAATTATCTTACAACCATTGATCTTACTGGCAGGTGCCCTTGACTCCCAGTGCTAGAGAGAAGTCAGTCTTTGTGACTCATTGTGGCTTATGTGAGTTCACAAAGATGTCATTTGGGATGAAGAATGCCCCAGTGACTTTCCAGAGGCTGGTAGACCATATCTTTGCAGGAACAGGAGAGTTTGCCCTTGCTTACCTGGATTATATTGCCATCTATAGCCATTCCTGGCCAGAGCACCTTCAGCATGTCAGGGAGGTGCTGGGCAGATGACAGAGGTCATGGTTGACCATTAAGCTGAGCAAATGTCAGGTGGGTATGGCAGAGGTCTCCTACCTAGGACATAAAGTGGGGAGTGGTAAGATAAGGCCAGAACCTGCCAGTGGAAGCCATTCAGGCATGGCCTGCATCTGTTACTAAAAAGCTGGTGAGAGCATTTTTAGGGAGAGCAGGGTACTTTAGAAAGTTCGTCCCCAGTTGTAGTACCATAGCTGCTCTTCTCACATACCTGACAAGGAAGAATAGGCCAGATAAGGTAGTGTTGACCTCAGCATGTGAAAAGGAATTCCAGGAGCTTAAAGAAGCGTTGGGAGGACCCCCTGTGTTAGCCAGTAAAGATTACAGCAAATATTTTTTGTGCAGGTAGATGCTAGCCAGATTTCATCAGGCAGAAACTTCAGCCTTATCTGTATGGAACAAAATTCACTGCTATGACAGATCACACCCCCCTAACATGGTTAACCAGAGCCAGCCAGCAAAATGCCAAGTTGCTAAGATGGAGCCTAGGGTTGCAAGCATATGATATGTCAGTGCAGCACCTCAGTGGGATTAGCAATGCCAGTGCAGATGGGCTCTCAAGACAGGGAATGGGGTAAGGTATACTCAGATCGACCTAACCCTCTCAAGCAGCATTTCTCAAGGTTCACTTGAAAAACTAGCTTGAATTCTCCAGTGGGCCTAGCCAGATAGAATTTTGCAGATAATTCTATCATTTGTAAATATGAGTGTTGAAATACAGGCTTGTTTTCTTAAATAAAAGAATATGCTGTGAAATGTTGAACTTAAAACAATGTAGAAAAATTGCCCTCTACTGTAAGAAAGCTAAGTCAAACATTTCATGACTGTCTTTGATGTTTTAGATGAAGGCTTCCTTCCTATTGTTTTAAGGCTAAAGTTAATGACCAGAATTTATGTGGAATGTCCTTTATTGCTCTGGTTTATGTCTAGGTGTAAAAGAATGTAAATGCAGTTTCTGTCAGCCTGGGAACACCAGGAAAGTGTAAAAAAATGATGTAATGGGAAGCAGGACTGCAATAGCAATTTAAACAGAGAGAATCAGAAGGCATTAAGCATTTTTGTCTGGACCATCCAACTCACAGCACTATTTTGTTCATATGTAAGTTGTCTTAGACTTGTGTTTTCTTTTACAAATAGCTAGGAACTAGAAAGATTAGACTAAGTGTTTTTCTGTGATGTCAGATCTATACTACTGATTTATTTTAAGTATTTCTGTGTAATCTCTGAAATCTTGACTAGCACTGTGTAGTAAAAAAGTAGTGTCTTGTTTTTTTAATTATTTATTATTAAATATTTTTAAACCCTTTTAACTGTGGTTGTTTTGTGCAGAGATAATTTAAGCTCTAAAGTACATTGCATATTTATAGAGTTAAATAAGCCTTGACTGGTTAGTCACAACTACCAATTGGATAATAATACTGCACAGTAATAATTGGACACCCTTTTAAGGGCCTTTGAATAGCTGATAAGTATTAGTGGGTGGTGGCAAGTGGAACTACTGTATAGTCTGGAAGAAAGGGGCACAGCTGTAAAAACTGTGCCAGCCTTCCCCAGGAGTGTCTGTGTGGTTGTATAAACTTTTCTAAAAGTGCATGAGTGTGTGTATATGTCAGCTACTTCAGCAGGGACATGAAGCACTGGTTGGACTGAGAGAGTGCTAATGGTTTTAGCTTTCCTACTAGGCTGAGATCTGGACCCTATAGCTGTGCCAGTAGGGAGTCTTATTGGGGACCTGGAGAGAAAGAGAGCAACCAGCCCTGGACCGACTGTGATCTCTGTGTGCTCTTAAGGGAAATTGCACTTTACAGTGTGTATTTTTTATCCTTTCCTAATATATGAGATGCCCTCACTGGTGTTAGTGGTGATGATTGAGGCTCCTTGATTGCTGGGCCAGGGCACGGGTCTCACACTACAAAATATCTAATATTACAGTATTTCTACCCAAATCCTTATGAATACTTGATGAGGAAAACAAACGTAAGACCAAATTTAATTACATTTTACATCTGTTGTGTGTATTTATGCTGTGGGAAGTAGACTCATAGAATGTGAAGGGTTTGCAAGATGTTAAAAAAAAGAAACTACTCCTTCATTTAGTGTACCAATCCCAGGCAAGCATTACATTTCTCCAAGAGACACACCTGTTAAATGATGATTGGAACAAAGACAGGGTTAACCCAAGTTATTGCCTCAGGTAGTAAAACCAACTCAAAGGGAGTAGCTATTTTGATTAAAAAATCATTTAAGGAGGGAGTTGTAGACTATGGTGTGTATACTATTGGTAGATGGTGTTATTTTAGCTGCATTAATCCCGTAACCTATAAACCCACACTTTTTCTAAATATATATGCCCCCTGCGTAAACCAACAAGACTTTATTGTTCAGCTCTACAAGTTATTGTCGAAATTCCCAGACCATGATTATATAGTAGGGGGTGATTGGAAAATGGTCAGTGACCCCCTCAATGATAGATCCTGCAAAAATAACAAACAACATAAGCAAGCTTTAATTGCCTTGGATGAACTAACATTAGAATTTACATTAGTTGACCCTGCTCTCTCAAACAATCAATTCAGTGATGCTGATAGATTTACATTTTATTCGCCATGCTATAAGTCATGGTCAAGGGTTGACTTCTTTCTGATCTCAGAATCTCTCAAACAAAAAAAAAAACTATTTATACAAACAGTCTGAGATTTCTGTCAGATCATTCCAAAATAACTCTGAAGCTTTTCCTCTTAAACAATACTCCTTAACAAAACACCTACCACTCCTGGTCTCTAAACCCAAATCTTTTTGAAAAGGAAGAAGTAGTTAACGAAATCAACACTATACAGGATGATCTTAATACCGACTTAATAACTTCAGACATCACTCTGGACATTCTGTGGGGAGCCACAAAAGTTAAAATCTGGGTGCTGATGATCCAAAAGGCCCCGTATTTTAAAAAACTTGCTGGAGAGAAAGAGACCGAAATTAAACAGAAAATCCAAGACACTGAAAAATTGCTCCAAGAATATTTCTGCCCTGAATTTGAAGCCCAACTCATCAACCAGCAGAAAGACTTATATCATTCACATGCTCGAAACCTCTCATTCAGAGAAATGAAACTCCTAGCCAACTACTCCAAAGAGACTCAACAGCCCTCTAGGTTGCTAGCTAGACTCACAAAAGATCAATAAGACCTACCTATGATTTCACAAATTAAACATAATAATGAAATAATCACAAATAATCAAGATATAGTATGTATCTTTGAAAATATATATGATAGACTATATGAACCATAGAAGAAAATAGATCCACAGTCTCATAAATCCTTCTTTAATGCTATTACATTCCCAAAAATTGGAAAGCAACAGTTTGAAAATCTAGACTCCCCTCTAAAAACTGAAGAAATTATGGAAGCAATAAAGAGTCTCAAAAGTAACAAAGCACCAGGTCCTGATGGGTTTACTTTGAATTTTTATAAAAAGTTTGCCTTGAAACTTGTCCCTATCCTTCTTAATGTCTTTGATCATATTTGTAAACATGGCTTTGCTGATTTATATCTTAACAACTCCAAAATCATCTTTATTCATAAACACAATACTGACAAATCTAATCCATGAAATTATAGGCCTATTCCACTTATTAATGTAGATGTCAAAATTTGGGCTATGACTCTAGCCAATAGAATTAAACAAGTCATCCATTTAATTATATCCCCACAGCAATCAGGATTCATGAAGAGAAGACAAACTTGGGACAATACACTTACCCTAGAAGTGGCTATACAATTTACTGCAAAGCACAAACTTCCCCTATACCTTATGGCATTAGATGCCACAAAGGCTTTCAATAGAGTAAACCATGAATTTTTATTCTCAAATCTACAACAATTCAACTTTCCAGACAGTTTCATAAATATAATTAAAATCTTATATAGCGCTTCATATACTACACTAGTAATCAATAAGCTACACTCATCAAAAATAAAACTAAATAATGGCACTAGACAGGACTGTCCCCTCTTACCATACCCCTTTAATGTATATACTGAACCTCTATTCTTATACTTAATGCAAAAAACTTTCATCATATACACAACATTCTGGGGAATAATCTTGCCTTTTCAGCATTTACAGATGACCTCATTATATATTTCCAGCTTCCCAACACTGATCTTACTAAAGTCCAAATTACAATTGAAATCTTCTCAAAAACATTCAACTATGAATTTAACCCCTCAAAATCTCTTATTTTCCCAATTAACCTGAGCAGTCATAAAGAAGCTTTGTTTCCCATATCCCAAATAAAGCTGAACTATACTCTTAAATATCTAGGGATAGTATTTGACCATAATCATAAAAACTCCCTACAAAATAACCTCCTTAGAATATGGTCGTCCATAGAAAATGATTTAACCAGATGGAAAAACTTGAATTTCTCCTTCTTCTTGAAAATAGCAATACTAAAAATGAATGTTCTACCCAGAATACTGGTCCAGTTTAATTCAACAGACGATATCATCCCAATAAACCTTTTCAAAAAAATGAACAGAACCTTAACTAAATTTGTATGGTGCCCTAAAAATCCTAGAATCTCCTTATCAACATTAATGCTGCCAAAAAACAAGGGAGGACTGGGGTTACCCGACTTCAAATTGTATTATGACATAATCTGTGCCAGTAGAATCATACTAATCGCAGACCATAATTCAAATGAAATAACTTGCTTTCCTCAATGGATTGGTCTCTGGCAGGCTCATGTGAAAAGTTGTAAAATAAACCCCAAAGCATTACCCTTCATAAATAAATCTTTATTAAAAGACATTCAATTACACAACCTAATTAAGCATAAGATTAATATAGCTCAAAAACTCTTCACCTCGTTAGGTTTGTCAAACACACTCATTCTCTTGCAGCCCATTCACCTGAACCCAAATCTAAAATCAGGTTACAAAATGCTAAACATAGATCAATTCCCTCAAATTAAAACCTTAACTGTATGGGAGCTCTTTCAGTTTAAGGATAACTCCCTTAATGATATCAGAATAAAACTTAACTTAAATAGCAAATGCACAATAATCTTGAGACAAATCAAAGAATTAATTTCTACCTTAGAACACTTCCCAAATAAGTTACAAGAAGAAGTAAACTTGTCCACTTCATTCCTGAGATGTCTAAAAATCAAAAAGAAGATGCTTTCAATCACTTACAAACTAGTCTCTACAGCAAGATACTAATCCTCTATTACATTTGCACAATATCGGAGAGACAAAAACCCTGACCTGACAGATGCTCATGTCTCCCAAGCAATTACTCACACAAAAAGTTTTGCCCCTTTTAAGAAACTATTATATACCTAGTTAATGATTAATAATAATGCTTACTATACTCTAGATCATTTAAACACTTTTTTCCTAACACTTCACCCTTCTGCCTTTTTTGCCCCACAGCTAAACCTGAACTCCTACACATTCTAAGGTACTGTAAATATGCTCAGAATCTATGGAATTCCCTAAGGATCAAACTTAAAAAATGGGCTATGGCAAATCCACTCTCTCCAGGGAATTTGCTATAATTCATATATGCCATGAGGACATAAACGCTACTGATCTCAGGATACAGATTACTCTCTTCGTGTTAATCAAGCTCTATATTACACAGAACTGGTTAGATTGATCTAAACTAGATTGGGGCAACTTTAAGAACATGGCATCTAGGTATATTTTATCTCATAAACTAACCACTAACAATGTGAATAAGCACCTGAAATACCTCAGGTTCTGGAGTATTACCCATGACTGCATCTTAATATAGCAAACAATGTTTTTCTATAGTCATTTTCCTTTAGTATTATTGCCACCAGTCTCCTCCTCATCAAAGTCTTACTCTGCAGTGTTCTCTAATGGTTACATTTATATAAGATGCATACCAAGATGAGAACCATCACATCTTGTTAAATGTAATTAGAATCCTGTCATTATATTGTAGCACTATTCGTAAATAGTTGTATATGGAAGTTGTTTTTTTTGTGTGTGTTTTTATTTTTTTTCCTTCTCTGTTTTTTTCCTGTATTCTAAAATACTGTATAGTTATCTAATACATTCTGACTATGTGCAAAAAGCTACATTGTACATTAACAATGTTAATATTGTCATATTTCTCATATGTCTGTTCATCTCGCTCTGCTGTCCATCTATGTCACTCTTCATATTGAGAAAACGAACTTTAAAGATACTTGTCTATTACTAGAATGAACAGTTGCTTCATCTGACTTTGTAAATGGTTTACTTTCAATGTATTATCATCTGTTATTGTGTATTGCATTTTACAATTTGTTTAATGTAACAACAAAAAATAAAAACAAAGATTTGACAAAAAAAAAAAAAAACAATTACCTTGGCTGTCTGCAAAAGAAAAAATAAGGCGTGTGCTACTGGTTTCACATGCTCATTCTTGTTTTTGGCTTTATGGCACCAACAAGCAAACAATGAGTCAGTCAAATGTAGAAAATAATTTCATCTGAGTCCATTATTTATATCAAATGAGCTTGAAGTTGCTTACAAAGTTGTTCTTATTTACAGTTATGCGTTTGTCCATTATTCATAGTATTGCTGTCTGTGATGATAATACAGATTGGTGATGACAAGTGAGCTCATCTAGAGCTTCATATAAGTTGTTTATCCTTTTTTTAATTAAAAAATGCAAAACAAATATCAGAATATAGACAAAGAGAAAGGGATGTAGGAATCCTAAGACCTGCTCTGGCAGCATTTTTATTTGAATCTAGCATGGCAGCTGCTTTTACAAAAGGGATACTTAGCAGGGCATATAAAATATTGCATGATAACTATAGGAATTAACCAGAGGTGGTTAGCAAAGATTGTGAAGAGAGAGATAGGATAAGCAATTCACAAGTAAAAAATGGGAGGGCATATGTATTGCTCACAAGCATTCAATGAAGTCTAGAAGATTTAGGATTTTTGTTTGGAAGTGTTTGCACAGATATTTGTATACCACAAGCAAACTCCCAAAAAATGTTAAACAGATAGATATCAAATGTTGGAGGTGTGATGAGGAAGAAAGAGATAACTGAGGCCATATATTTTGGGAATATAATGAGTTGGCATACTTCAAAAATTCCATACAGAATACTCTTTTATTAACAGTGGATGAGCAAATGGGTGTAACTTAGGAAATTATTATTATTTGCTTTTGAGCTGAGGTACAAGATCTGAATTGCCTAGACACAGTAAGGCCTTGTTAAGTTTAATTCTTGTGTTTGCCAAAAATGAAATTACTAGAAAATGGAAATTAAAGCCTAACCCAGCTGTATTTGCAGTACTGAACATAATAACATAGATGAAATAGTAGGAAGTAGAATGTTTGAAAAAAGATAGGAGCAAATTACTTAGAAAAAATGGGAACCGTGGGAACAATATATGCGGAATAATGTTTTGGAGGAAGAGTAAGATTTAAGGGAAGGCAGGAAATGAGCAATTTATTTAATGTTACATTGATGATAAAACTGCTAAAAACATGGATTGTAGTGCTCAAAACCAAAACTATCATAAAATACAATCAGAACACTTGAAAAAGCCCACAAAGCTCCCCTGGATATATTTTAAAGTCTATTAGACACTCCACACATTAAAATCCAGCCACTGCAGGCTGCTACAAGCATAAAGCATTAACGCTTCTTAAAATTAACAAAACAGCATTTTCATCTGCAACCAAACTTCCTCAGATGAGATGCATACTTCTATCAAATCCCCCATTAAATACTTTCATTTTTTATTAATTAAAATATTTAATTGGCAGAAAACTAATAAGCTCTTCCCCCTCAAATAAATACATGTACCCAAATAAATAAGCAGCATTATGTAGCACACATTATTAAAATACATTCCTAATAAATATCTCAATATTAAAATGTTAATTCAGTTATAAAATTAATCCATAAAAATATTCCATTCATAAAAGTGCATTCATAAAAGTGCTCATAGAAATTTTCATTCTAAAATTATCTCATGGCACCATCTAGTGGACATAGCTGACACTACTACTATGATCAATAAATTCATCTCAATTGCGTTTTTTAAAAGTAAGCAAGTTGACATGTTCATCAATAATTAATTAAAACCACTGTATAAAATAGGCTGTATTACAATAACAAGTACTGAAATAAATTTTCTCATTTTAACTTAATAAATGTTAGAGTTTTGCTGCCCTTAACTTCAGTACTGGCTTTAGGGAAACTGAATCATTTAGCCCTGGGATCCTTATTGCTTCCAAAGTTAGTTGCCAGAAAAGTTCTTTATATTCTAGGCGGGCCTCCCATGGACCACTCCTAATGCCCTTAGGTGCCACTTCTAGGAAGAAAAAGAAAAATCTGGCTTCCTGGCATATGTCTGTATAGTGCATTGTCTTTACAGTTAGTTCAAATATCATAATTATCATCATACATTCTGTCTTTCAACTTTCTCTCTGATTTTCCTACATAGAATGCATCACATTTATTACATGTTACAAGGTACACTATACCACTTGTTTCACAATTTGCTAAACTTTTACTCATAATTAGTCTATCCCTAATAGCCAAATATACTGCATCTGTCCTTCGTATATTTATACATTGCGGGCAACATCCACATTTAAAAGTACCTATCTTGTCTTTTTATGACTTATTAATCCATTTTTATTACTTTCCAAAATATTTTTAATACTTCTACCCTTCCGATATGTGCATTTGAATAGGTTATTAAAAATACCTTCTAAATCTGATGTTGCACTAAATCTCATCCATTCCTTCCCTAATATTTTCGTATTACCTCCGCATCCCCATTAAGATCTGTTACAAAGTTACTAACTATATCACTATTTTCCTTATCCAACATATCATATGTATTAGCGCTACTCACAGGAAATCCTCCCCCAATATAGGCTTGAATTTCCCCCTTTTTTTTTGTATTATTTCTTCTTCTACTTTTTTAATCAAATCCACTGGATATCCTCTTTCCTTTGACACACTGAATCATTTTTTACATTTGTTCTCAAAGTCACTATCATTTGATGTCATCCTACTTCCCGTTACTTATTGTCCTTTTATAATTCCTTTTTTCTAATAAAAGGGGTGTGCACTATTAAATGCAAGATATGAGTCCCTTTTAGTGTGTGGAATGTCTAATAAATTTTAAAAATATGTCCAGAGGAATTTCATGGGCTTTTTCAAGTGCTATGATTGTATTTTACATTGATGACAGTTATAAAAAATGTGATATATGTAATGTTTGTAACTAGGAATGTGCTAATATATGTTTGTTTTCTTTTATATAAATATATGTTTGTCTATATAATTCAATAAGGATAAAAAAATGCAAAATAAAGAGCCAACAGACATTCTTTTTCCTGTAGGCATGGATAAACTTACTTAACGTTTCTCCCTTCTCTGATTTTTTTGTAACCATAGAATATGTATATAAGTTCAGGGGTGCAGATCGCTTGCTGCTCACTTGGGGATGCACAAAACACCTATTGGGAGAATTCCCATTAACTTGACTATAGCATATAACTTTTCAGCATTCATAATGCAAGAGATCATGATAGGATATTTTAAGGCAAAATCCTGAGTATAGAAAAAAAAATAGAAAAGGCTGTAAGCCATGGTACATGTCATAGATGCTATATTGTTTTACTCGTGAATTAATTACTGTGGGTTCTGAGCTATCGCTGTACTCAGTATCAGTGGCATTATATTATAGTGCCAATATAAGAAATGCAAGTCCTTGGACAGCGAGAGTGAAAGTCTATGTGTGAAAGTAGGAATTTACATATGCTAAGTCTAATATTGCTATGTCTCAAGAGTGTTTTCCTATCAGTCAGATATAGTGCTCTTGATTTCAGTATATACATTTATATATCTACTATATAGATATGGTTCCCCCTTCTCAAAATACTGAAATTTCGAACTTCAGTATCTCGAAATCATAAAGATGAACGTTTAAAATCCCAAAACCCCAAAACCGCAAAATACAAAATTGCAAGCATAAGCACACCATACACCACATACACTATCCTACCCACACTACAACAAATCAAACAACAAAACATTCACAAACACAACATAAACCAACACACCTACACTACATATAAGCTGCACCCCCCACACCCCCTACTTATATATACTAACTCCAAGATCGCACAAACAGGAAAAGACAGCAAACTCACACGCAGCCATTCTAGTCTCACAGACACACACACACACACACACACACACACACACACACACACACACACACACACACACACACACACACACACACACACACACACACACATATACAAACACCAACACATCCAACACTTATACACTCATACGTTCACCTGCCTACCCTAACCCACACATACAACTTACAAACACACTCACATACATTCAGACTCCCACCCAAAACCCTTACAAAACATTCACTTATCTTAAATCGCACCTAAATCCACACACAACACCGTACACCATCCACAGAAAACACTGGACATAACAAAGTGTAAAGCCATAACCGCGACTTCGAGATATTCAAATTCACGATTATGCACTTTCTCTATTTTGAAAATTCGCCTTTATGGTCTTGGGATACTGAAATTCGAGATTTCAGTATTTCAAGATTATAAAGGGGAACCATAGTTACATATATATATGTGTGTGTGTGTGTGTGTGTGTGTGTGTGTGTGTGTGTGTGTGTGTGTGTGTGTGTGTGTGTGTGTGTGTGTGTGTGTGTGTGTGTGTGTGTGTGTGTACACTGCAGTGGTGGTGCTGCGGTAGCGTTGTTGCCTCACAGTAAGATGTTATCCTGTTCGATTCTCAGTTAGGGCATCTTCTGTGTGGAGACATGCATGAATGGGTGTACTTTCGTTGAAGGTTGTGCGTCAGGGCCAGCAACTTGGCTGACTTCAAACCAAGGAAGGGGGGACTGAATGGGTAGGGCTAATTACAATGGGGTGGGACTCTGTTACAGCATGCCAATGAATATTACCTGTAATTAAGCAACAGATGTGATCATTCTCTTTCATCTACAGACTGCCTCAGTATGTGCCTACTCATTATTGCCCTTTTACTAACTACATATGCATCAGATATCTGACTTGCAGACAACAAGTTCAGCCTTAGATGAAATGGAACCCTAGACAAAGGACTTCATGGGCTCTGCTGATGCATTACTAGCCCCACCTGTACTTTTGCAAAGTGTCTCCCATGTTTTCCATTCATCCTAGTCCTACACTGTCCAGACAGATTTCTTCTTTCTTGCGCTTCAAATATTTGTCTTACTTTTTAGCTTCTGTTATGCTTTTATAAAGTCCTAACTGCCCACAAGTCTATAGTGATAGGGCTGGGGAATGTAACTGAATTAAGCCAGGTATCAGGCCTCCAGAATTCATAGGGTTCTATATGCTCAGAGGTGTATTTTACAGTTTTTAAGAACCTTTTGATTTAATGATGACATTTACAAAATTCACAAGCAAGAGCAAGTACCATGGTGAAGCAAGATAAAACTCTAACTACTGTACAGATAACTTGGATTTGATTAGCAGCTCAAGCATCTTGAGTGCTGATAGGGAGGGTGGGAGGGAGAGAGGGACATGCTCATCTCCAGGGGAGGCTGTTTTCCTATGCACTCCCAGCACGTAGGTGTGTTGATGTGGTCCACAGTGGAGAGAAGTCCTTGAACATATCAAACCAAACACTGGAGGCAGGGGACAACAGTAGGTCATAATATCAGAAAAAAAAAAGGTCCGCCCAGCTTGCAGCATGACAGAGATCTGGGATGACCTGATCTCCTCATCACCCCTGACCCTCATTGGAGTAAGTCTGGTAAGTCCAGTGGTGGCAGGAGGGGTTGATAGACCTGGCAAAAGAGGAAGGGCACCATGATTCCCTGATAGTCAGCTGACAGGAAGGAAAAAACTTCAAACAAAATAATAGCTCCCAAATAAGACAAATGCAAGGATAAATAAGCCCAGACTGGGAATACTGCCCACCTTCCCACCCCTATGAAAAGGGAAAGTAACCATCTGTGTACTCATCTGGTGTTACATTGGGATGAAAGCAAAGGTATGGATGGCCAGAGGCATATATTATACAGCTGATGGTCTGGAAGAAAGCACATATAGAAAAAAAAACACTCAGAGACAAGGAGTACATTCACACAACACGCAGAAAGAATCACAGCCAAAAACTCAACCAGAAAACCAAGAGCTGTTAGACAGCAGCAATACTCATTGTAACATTCTACTAATGATCATTTGCTATCATATAAATCTTGCTTAGACTTGCTCTGAGAGTAACTTATTGATTAGAATGCTGATCTTTGACTATAATGGAAACTGAAAAAGATTATGGCTAACTTGCTGCTTTTAGATGTATTGCAACCCTTCTTCCACACATGGTCATTTCCATTACAGACAATCCCCTTACTGATCAATTGCAGCCTCTTTATTTAGTGCACACACCTCAGATATCTGGCAGTGTTAAAATAGGCACAGTAAAGTATTCCTTTTGAATTCATACCAACTGGCTTTTCTTCTGCAAAGCCAGAATAACTGCTTAACTTGATCAAATGTCAGCAACGACAATCATTTTCATCCACTGACAAACCCTGTGGAATTTGTGAGGCACACTGCATCTGTCAACATAATTTTCAACCTCTTATTTCAAAAATAAAGAAAAAAGGTAAAAAGTAATAGTAGACAAAGAACCACAATCAGTGGCATTTATTGCCTTTGTATTCTTAGAAGCTTACTTGAATGGTAGGATTTGCACTAGTATGCTTTTATGAATAGTATTAAGTCTAAAACCCAACTGTCTGTAATCATTATTTAATGATTGCAGTCCTCACTGATATGTCAGCAACACAGCAAACATTATGAGGAACAGAACAAAATGTCATGAAAAAAAATCAGAAATATTTTGCCAAATCAGGGACAGTTTAGTGCACCCCCACAAGACACACACACAGAAACACACACACACACATACATGGACATGCACACAACAATCAATTATAGTCACTTGTATGACTGTGACACTTTAGCTTGAATCATTTATTGTAATCAAATGAATGGATGAATAAATACATAAATAACTGCCACACAAGAATTAATTTTCTCATCTCACTTCTGCCAGAATAAAGTATGCAACTCATTTCAGACCTTCCCTCAACACATCTCATGATTTCAGTTCAAGAATACAGGGGAAAGCTAAATAACTCTGGGCAAAGGGTAATAATCAGGAACTGATATTTCATTCATATACTTGGCAAGTTGCTAAATAACAGGCTTTGCATCAGCATGCATATTCTGAAGGCTGATAAAGCTGGAACTCATTTTTCTGTCATCATTTAGTGACTGCAAACATCACTGACTTACCAGAACACCACACATTTTGTAAGAAAGCAGTTCACTATATGAGGTACATCAGGAAAAGTTTAAAGCTTCTCTACCTCACCCAAACATGTGTGTGCACATGTGTGTGTGCGCACGCGCGTTTGTGTGTTTGTGTATGTATGCATGGGTGTGCGTGCATGTGTTTGTGTGAGTATCTAGATATCTATATATTTATCTACCTATCTATTGATAGGTAGATAACTATATATAGATATATAAATATGTAAATATATAGATATATTGATACAATACATATGACCAAGTGGTTCTTTTCTCTGTGAAAGGAATTCGGCAGTCCGTTGTTTATATATATATATATATATATATATATATATATATATATATATATATATATATATATATATATATATATATATATATATATATATATATATGTGTGTGTGTGTGTGTGTGTGTGTGTGTGTGTATATCTCAAAAGAGGGAGAGATATGGGTATTTGCATACATAGTTTAAGTACGCACCATTATGCATGCTGGAAGTAGCAGACAGCATGTCAATAATAATAACAAAAAAAAAATTCCCTCTATATGCCTTTGCACTTGATGCACATAAGCCTGAACCAAATAGAAGGGCTCCTCACTGCTTCGTAAGGCAACCAAATGAGATGCTTTTATCTGATGTTTCTGTATTCTGCAGAAGGCAGGAATACCTGAAATAAGGCTATTGCCTTATTACCAATGTGGATCAAAGTTACAGCTTGGTTGTTTTATCGAAACAGGTCAGCAAACAGAGAAATATCATGGGGGGATTCTAATAAAGCCTACACTTCTTTTTTTTTTGCTGTGTAGGCATCGCAACATGATGCTTACATGGCTGCAAACATATTAAGATTCAGTAAGCACTGCTGAGCAGCATGCACGCATGTGCAATCATGGAAAATTCCATGGCATGCAAATCGCCTCATAAGCAAGTGAATCGCATGCAAATGAGGCAAGTAGAGAGATCCAACAAGTAGAAAGACATCTGTTCAGACCCCTTGTCAGTGTCCGTAGTGTATGCAGAAAAATTCTGCATACAGGAATCTAGACAGACAAAAGGGGGTGTTAAACTCTAGAAATGTGGACATAAATCCCCTGATAATGTAATACCACATAAACGTATGAGCAGAATAATTATTCTGGATGTCATTTTAAATAATCTCGGCATGTTTGTGCTATGTGTTGCTGTATGCAAACATGCTTAATAGAAAAAAAAGGGAAGAAAAAGAATTTCATACTATGTGACAAATGTATTTTAGGACCTTGCGTGGGGTCCCTACAATGGTGCATTGCTGATGTTGCTAAGGTGATAGGGCTATGAAGCATGTAGTTTCCAGGCAGTCAGCACAGATACATATGCAAATGAGGTGGAGTTATTGGAAGCAGAAAGGAGTACTCATGTACGCATATCCCCTTTGTGTAGGGTCTTATATCATGTTGATGTTTACACAGGATGTGGCTGACATGGGGGGGGGGTCCTCTCACTTCTTAGCTCCTTTAAGCTTAGGTGCATGTGTTTGCATGGTGCGCCACTTGGCTGAGGATATTCTCAAAATGGGATGTATTCAATTAGATCTTTTGACCTTTGTATAAGTTATGCTACATGGTGCTGCACTGTGCATGGCATCACACACTGAAATAGGGCTACAAAATGCTATTAATTATATTGTAGGCAGGTGGACTACATCATAGTTAACCAGTCACACATTCTGCACCTACAGTAGAGCTGTATAAAGTAATCATGCACCCTACATTCTGATTTTCCCCCACTACTCTGGACCATTGGAATACAGATTTGGGTATTTTAACTGAGATAATGCTAGGGGCTTCTGCACGTCTGCTACATCTGCATGTGCTAGATGCTGAAGTCAATGCTGCTGGTGCTGTTGGTAATAGGCCTAGGCAGAGAAGGAGAAGAGTGTTTAGACCCAGAGTAACCTTTCAGGAGCTACTTGAGCTGGAAATTGTAGAGCACTAAGGGTGGACAGAGACATACTACAAGAACTCACTGAACGCTGCTACCCTCTGCTCAGACCCAGATCCAACAGAGGGGAACCCATCCCAATGGAAACAAAGGTACGTGCAGCTAAAGCAAGGCGTATTTAAAATATGGTTGTTTTCTATTTAAACCAGCCTTTCTAATTTTTTAAAATTTTTTTAGATAATATATGTTTGGAATTAAGGGACATCCTATTTATTTTCTGTCCATGGTTTAAACTGTATTCTATATATATGTGAAATTAATTGTAACATTGTCTTGACTGTGAGAGATTAGTAATATATGTAGTATTGCTATTAGTAATGGTTGCCCATTTTAGTTTCTTTAATAGGTTTCATGAACATTTACTGTGTTTTTAAATGTTATACACTTTTAACATATTCATTTAAATACTTTGTTTAATTACATTATTGAATAATTGATTTGTAATTTGCATGGTAGTATAGGAACTATTTAAACCACAGTGTACTTTGTGATTTTATCTTGGTTTTATTTTAATAAACTGCATTATTTTCTTCATTCAGTAGTTACCTTATTGTGAGCCTGACTGGATATTGCTGTTTTTGTGGTCGTTTTTGGTGATTTAGTGATGGAAGCCAGTCCGGGCTCTTCCACCTTGTGCGATGGACAGAGTTCTAACTCGGGACAGTTTTGGGCAGCTCACGGGTCAACTTACAGCACTGATAAACCTCTTGACCATATTATTGTTGAGCAATGAGAAATTTTGAAAATTGTTACTAACTTTAAAGTATCTCTACCTGCCACTACCGAACCACTTGGTACAGTCCGCTCTAATGCCATCAGAGGAAAGGAAAACAGTTTTATGTGAAACTGCTTTACATTCCTCCACGGATCCACCCCTGTGTCCAACTGAGAGGAACACTCAGCCTACATCGACTTTTCTCGAATGGATGCATACCAAACCCAAGTTCCAATACAGCAAAGGCACAGTTACTTAGAAACACAGCGGTACAAAACCTTGGAGCTGGACAACTTGTATTTGACTGAATGTCTTAGCAAAGGTATTGTACCCAAAGGTTTGAGAGTGTACAAATATCCTAACCAGGTATGTCCTGGCAGTGAATTTCATAAGGACCTAATTATAGCCTTTGATCAATGTGGCCTGAATATTGTTAAGGCCATTATTAAGAAAAACAGTAAAGAAATTTCAAATTTACAGCATGATATTTCTAATTACAATCAATGTGTAACTGATGATTTATTGTTTGATGCAGAAAAATACCATGACATAAGGAGGGGGGTTGACCAACATTGTGAAACTGTGCTTAACCGGAAGTACAAGAAACTAAGGAGGGATATTCTGGAATATCAAGAGGGCAGGCAGTATCCCAATCCCCCACACAATAGATGGCACACCGATGTCTATAACACTGAATACAAAGGCAATAGAAATCCCCCGGAACCCACAGTCATGGATGACCATGAGGGAGAGGTGTTTTCCACAGAACCATTACAGGGTGAGGGCTATGATGGAGATTTTTTACCTCGCAGGTCTGAACGTATATGCCAGCAGGGACACCCTTCCACAGAGAACTATCACCCTTTAGACAAAACTCCACAGGAACAGAGGGGAGGGGGGCCTACACGAGCATGGAAGAAAACCAGGAGACAGGACTGGTAGAAGTGGGACATCATACTGTAACCCCTTTAGGGGAATATTCTATGCATATTAAGGATAATTATCATATTTACAACTACAGTGATTTCCCAGTCTCTGATGCTTGTTTTCAGCTCTTTACCAAGGGCTTTAAATTTGTCCCCAATAGACGCAGTAACCTAGTGCATACCATTCTGGATTTGAAACTGTTCATTCGTAAGCTCAATTTAGAGAACTTATTGGAGTTTACATTTGAGAAAATCTAGTACTTTTAACCCCCCACTCCACCCACAGCTCAAAAATTTGGAGCATAGAATTGAGACACAATTTAGGAAGGAACTGGTCAAGGATAAATATGTGGTTAATTTAAACCAGGAAGAAAGTACATTATTACAAGAACTGAGTAGGGATCCATCTTTGAGAGTTATGGTGGAACCATATTAATGGACCAAAATTTATATCAGGCAAAGATGTATAACATCTTACACGATTATGACAAATATACATCTGCTTCAATAAACGAAATTAATTTGTCCTATCATAAGATTGACCTGGCCATTAAAGATATGGTGATCAGGATGTTATAGAAATGGATATCTATACATACCTCAACAATTCCGATCCTAGGGTACCCTCTATTTTCAAGATACATAAAGATTCTTGAGACCCATTGTAGTAGCACAAGGGTCCAAGATACACAACATTTCCAAATACTTAGATTGGAAACTTAAGGAATTGTGGGGAAGGCAGGATTACATCCTTAAAGATTCCTGGGCTTTTCTACGCAATAGCCAAACTCACTTATTTGAAAAAGAAATTGTATTTCTAACCATTGATGTCGTTGACGTTTTTTCAGTTATTCCTAGCGACCTAGGGTTGGAGTGGGTAGAGGAGGCTTTATGGGAGTGTCCTGACATTACCACCAACCATATAGTTACTGAACTATTGGGGCTGGTATTAAACAACAATTTTGTTTTCTTTGCTGGCGAATATTTTCAACAGACGTCCGGAGTCTCTATGGAGGCAAATTGTGCCCCCACTTATGCTGATATTGTCATGTACATGTGGGAAAAGAAATTTGTAATAAATAGTACATTTTCTACAAATTGGAACTATTATTGCAGGTTTTTGGACGACATATGTATTTTTTGGAACGGACCAGTGGAGGGTATTAATAACTTTATTGAGTATATTAACACAACTATGACTTTTTTAAAATTTACTCATCAAATATCTCATCACAGTGTTAATTATTTGGATGTGACCCTTACTAAGGAAGGGGAAGGTGTAAAATCTTGTATTTATAGAAAACCCACCTTCTCCAATAGTTATTTACATTTTCAGAGTTCACATCCTCGTTTTCAAAAAAGAGGAATTGTGAAAGGGCAGTTTGTTAGAATTTCCCGGATAACCTCCCTAGATGTGGATTTTAGAAAAGAATGTGACAAATTGAGATCTTTATTCTTAGAAAGGGGTTACCCCATTGGTTTAGTGCAATCAGTCCAGGATGAAGTTATGGCTGCACGTGACACTAGATTTAGTCCCATCCTGAGACTGATGGATCTTCCCGTAAGGATATAGGTGCTTTATTACTGATTTTAGTACCAATGCCACACATATTAGAAAAATAGTGGAAAAAGAATGGCAATCGTTTCAGGAACTTACTGATTTAAGTTCATTTAAAGACAAAAATCTGAAGACCATATTTAGAAGAGGATTTAATATGAAAAGGGTTTTGGAACAACATGAACTGACATTTCAGTCCTCAAGGAAAGGAACATATAAATGCGGGCATTGTTCATCCTGTAAATACATAGCCCAGGACCATCATGTATACCTGGAGAGTAGGAATAGGGACATTAAGGCCACAGGGTATTCCAATTGTTTGTCCACTGGAGTAGTATACCTGGCTGTATGTCAATCATGTCAGGCGTTTTACATCGATGCATATATGAACATCAATATGATATAGCTAAATCTAACATTAAAATGCATTATATAAGCACACCACTTTGTAGTGGAAACCGTCCCCAAGGATATAAGGAGGCTAGCCCATAGGGAGACCTATTGGCAGATCCTCTTAGAGTTCAACAAAGTTCCAGGGCTCAATGATTTTATTTCAATTGCACCTTATCTCAAGCTTAAAGCAAGGCATATTTAAAATATGGTTGTTTTCTATTTAAACCAGCCTTTCTAATTTTTTAAAAATTTTTTAGATAATATATGTTTGGAATTAAGGGACATCCTATTTATTTTCTGTCCATGGTTTAAACTGTATTCTATATATATGTGAAATTAATTGTAACATTGTCTTGACTGTGAGAGATTACTAATATATGTAGTATTGCTATTAGTAATGGTTGCCCATTTTAGTTTCTTTAATAGGTTTCATGAACATTTACTGTGTTTTTAAATGTTATACACTTTTAACATATTCATTTAAATACTTTGTTTAATTACATTATTGAATAATTGATTTGTAATTTGCATGGTAGTATAGGAACTATTTAAACCACAGTGTACTTTGTGATTTTATCTGAGGAAGTCGTGTTCAATTTATTTTGCACGTTAATAAACTGCATTATTTTCTTCATTCAGTAGTTACCTTATTGTGAGCCTTGTGATCCTTTGTGGTGGTTTTCCGGACTGGATATTGCTGTTTTTGTGGTCTACGAGTTCTATTTACAGCGTTTTGGTTTTTTGGTGATTACGTGTAGCTAAAGGTACTTTCCAAAGACCAACTGGAGACATGGTGGGTTTCTCACAGGCATATGCATCCAGGATACTCCACCAGTTCCTGGATGCCATGTTACCACATGCCAGTGAGCACATATCTTTTCCCTTCATTACTGAGGCTAGGTCCAGCAATATGCGACACTTCTATGGTGTAACACACTACCCTGAAGTACTGGGTGCCATAGACTGCACTCATGTACACATCAAGGTACCTTCTGGTGAGGAGGATAGAATCTACATCAACCGCAAGGGGTACCACTCCATTAACTGCCGGGCCATGTGCAATGCCAAGGGGATTATCCTAAATGTGTGTGCTGGCAGCCCTGGCAGTTATCACTACTCCCATATCTAACACACATCATAGCTGTACCAGATATTTGCTAGGGGGGACATCCCACATTGCCATTTACTGGGGGATGCTAGCTATGCCCTGGAACCGTAGATAATGACACCCATTAGAAATGCACACACACCCACAGAAGAATGCCATAATGAGGCACACACAAACTAGGAACATCATGGAGCATGTGTTGGGCTTCTGAAGTCATGGTTCCAGTGCTTTGGTAAAGATAGTTAAGCCCTGCAGTACTCTCCAGCCACATGTGCACATATGTTCACAGTATGTGCTATGCTACACAATCTGATCCTATGGAAACAGCTGCAGCGGGATCAGCAAAGGGAAGGGATACACAACCCCCCACCAGTGCCTAGGACACCTCAGCCACAGTCACAGAAGGGCTCGGAGGAAGACCCCTGCTGATGTCCCTGTAGGCAGATGTAGGCCTGCTCAGTATGCACTGGCTTTGGTGAAAAGAACATGCATAACACATGCACTGACAACCTAGGGACCTAGGGACTGATGCCATACTCCTACTCACATACATGTATTAAAATTGATGCCAGGTGACCCACACAACCTGTACCTATCCATGTATTGGCTGTGTATTGTTTGCGTCAGACAGAGTCAGTCCTGAACTACAGTTCTGTCAATTGATGCATTCCCAAGGTAAGTTTCTAACCTACACAGTACTTGTAAGGATTAGTATGATATAGTATTGTACGTATGTATCTGCTACATTTATGCAAGTAAATATAGTGGGATATTTGTACAGAAGTAAGATCCACATGGGACTACAGATACTCAGTCCACTATCATGTCTCCTTTAATATTCACTAAGCCTCATGCTTGGAATATTCACTACATCAGTCAAGAGAGATGTTAAAAAGTGGGGTTACATGATATTTGGATGACTGTGTATCCCACCAGAACATGCAGGGTTGTTCCCCCACCCCCAAGACAGCAGTGTTCCCATATACCTGCTTTAACAGTAACTCATCAGTGGTATATCAGCAGTCCAGGCAATATCAGGGCAGTAACATAGAAACCGATCATGCATTGTACGTCTCACTTAACATTGAAATAACAACGTACATATTTATGTTGTTGATTGTGTGACAAATGCCTCCTCTCTGTCTGGCAGCTTGTATGGCTCAGTGGACTAGGGATTTTAGCATGAGTGATGGCGTTGATGGCTCCAATCTGGAGGTATCCACATCATTTAGATGTGAGGTATTATTATGTTTTTTTTTTTTACAGACTGTCAGTCTGTGTGTGATGCAACATTATTAACCTCTGTCACATATTAATTACATCAGACAGCTGAAGATTGTTGTGGACAATTTGAGTGAAGTGCAGTACTGCAGAAACAGGGACAGATGTCATTGTCTGTAACACACAAAATCTCGGAATGAAGTACAGGTAGGTGTGGCCTGGAGTCAGTTTATAAGTACTGACAATCTCACTCGGCATGCTCATACACTAAGTTAAACAGAGTGCAATTCTGTTGCCCCTTGCTCAAAATGACCTGTTATGTATAGATGTGTCTATACATATATGTCTGTCACTATCTCTCTCCCATAGATAGTATATCTATGTCTATGTATATACAAATAGATATGTACCTATATATACTTATACAGACGTATATAAAACATATACATCTCAGTCTCTCCCCATATACCTACATAACACACAAACACACACACACACACACACACACACACACACACACACACACACACACACACACACACACACACACACACACACACACAGCTACATTTATATATAAATCCCTGTTATATATGTAAATATGTGTGTGGATTTCTGTATTGTCCTATATACCCTGATAATGATGAGTAAAGCTGCACTATCACATATCAACAATGTTGCTCAAAGGATCCAAAGAAAGGACTCAACAGTACAGAACTCGCTTAGCTACAGACCCCTATGCCTGCTGGATGTCTCCACACATCCAGCAGCAGTTCAGCAGGTGGTGTAATCTATAATGTTATCTACACATGTATGAACAAGGCACATTGTTCTTGCCCCCAGACTTGCCCATACAAATGTAAACAGCCATATATGGCCAAACTGGTAACTTTAGCCACATAGCTAGTTATCTGAATGTTAGGCTGCTAGATGCAGATAACAGCATGAAGAATTATCACACTGCATGCTACAGGTGTTGTTCAACACAAGCCTAGCTTGTGTAATCCACAAATATTTTGCTTGCAGTCATGTATATAGCAGATATCACCCATGGTGCATGCAATAAGTACTGTGATCTATAGCATGGAAGACTAGATAGGTAGGGGTTCTAATCTCACTCCAGGTCACTGTGTGTGTGCTCATATCTCACCCTCCAAAACAACTGAAGTCACTGTGTGTGTGTGTGTGTGTGTGTGTGTGTGTGTGTGTGTGTGTGTGTGTGTGTGTGTGTGTGTGTGTGTGTGTGTGTGTGTGTGTGTGTGTGTGTGTGTGTGTGTGTGTGTATGTATCCCCCTACAAAACAACTGAGAGTCCCTTATTGACTATCAAACTGCAATGGTTGTGCACTTTTTAGCCATGCAAGTTGCTGATGGCTTCCAAACTGCCCTCTTCTACAAGGCCTGTTGATGTTGTCTACCTTAAGACTACCAGCTGCCACTGAAATGTCAGATTTAAGCTGTGGTGCGTGTGATAAGTATTGTGATCTATAGTGTGTAAGACTAGAGAGGAAGGGGTTTTAATCTCACTCCAGGTCACTCAGTGTGTGTGTATCTATGTATGGCATGCATATGATCACCTCCATAACTTAGAATGAGGTAGGGGTTTGCAGTATTTTGGTTGTAGTATGTGATGTGGACCTCCAAATGCCTGATCACAACTAGGCCTGCTGATGTCATCAAACATAAGATGTCCTAAAGAGATAGCAATAGCAGAAGTGAGGTGTAGCGTGTGCATCACGTACTGATATGCATTGTGCACCATTAGATATGTAAGTTTTCTAATCTGCATGCAGGCAAAATGCAGTGTGTGTATGCTGTGCCATGTCTCATAACCAGTAATTGGAAGTGGTGTTATCCCTAATGTAGCCAGGTTTGTGTGTGTGGCTGTTAGAGCATTTTACATCAGGTTATGGAATCATAGGATCTTTGAGTTTTAGTGGCATAATGGTCCAACAGCCCTCACAATGCTAGCCAAGTTTATATCCTTATTTACATGATCAGCGCATATTGAACCTGTCCTTGAGGAACACAGGCAGAACCCCTGTGGGGAAATGACAATCACCCAGCCAATCATACAGATGGCATCTGTTGAGGTCCGCTGAGGTGTTCAGGTTGCCATTAGGTAGGATTCTGTTTCAAAGGTGTGTTACAGTCTGCTAGACAGATCCCTCCCACAAGCATATATTACTAATGTCACACACCAGGTTAATTAGTATGTGTCCTTAGAGTGAGTAATCAATGTACCATGCCACCTACAGACATGCAATATTTCCAATCAAGAAGGGCCACACATTGCCCCGTATACAAAGGCAAAGATCACTACTGAGTAATCTATATACCAAGGGCTACAATGACATTGTTCAGTTGATCCCCATTGAACACATACTGATGATGTGAAGTTGCCTTGTGAGGGACCATTGTGTTGCCTGCAATTGCCAGTAGTGCTTGGAAAGGTACATTAATGCCCATTACATTCAAATATTGCCATGCTGAGGGAAGAGTACATGGAGGTTATGAGTATGTCAATTTTGGGTGACTTTTCCCTCAGTTATGACATATGATTCCTGTCTTACCACTGGGGAGACATGGTGATCTCAAGTACATTAGATATAAACATTTGTAGCCAGGCCTATGTGCCCAGGTCTATCACCCCTGAGTATGTACATCACATGTTTGCAACTGATGTACTACTTACCAGAAACATAGGTGTTACTGATGGAAATGATAATACATGTATATCTGCATGGAGTTTATGGCCATTAGTATGTCAATAGGCATTTGTTCATCAATAGCATCTTGTAGAATATTGACATAACTCACAGAGTCTTTGACCACTCACAGTTTGCAGGCATTAGAAAACATTGCCAGCCACAGACATTCAGTATTTGCTTGTGTTGTGGTTAAATGGATTCCAAGCAGTACAGGACCCAGGACTGAGCCCTGTTAAACATTGTTGCTTACAGATCAGCTATTGGAGGTGGGCTTTCCTATTTTGAGCATATATGTTTGCTGATCAGCTCCATGATGATTTGAAACATGGGCATACAGATATGGCTACTCAGACAAATAGGTCTATTGTTCCGGTGGTCAGTGGATGCACCACCTCTGTGCAAGGGGATAACAGTTGCCATTGTCCAGTCAGCTAGGATGCAGCCAGTGGTTACAGTATGATTGCAAGGACTTTGCAATGGTGTTAGTAATCCTTGTTAGATCCCAGGTAGGATACAGCCAGGTATGTTAGCATGTCCAATAGATGCTGTGTATCCCCCATAGAGAGGACAGTTACAACATGCTCTGTAGATATGGACAGTATAGGACAGGTTGTAGGAATGTGTTGTGTGCACATGGGGTGGGGACAAGGGAGTGAAGTTGACACAGAACCTGTGGGATAATAGGATAGCTATGAGTACAGATCCATCATATGTGGTATCATTAAGTACGAGTTCACTGACAATCTGGGCCTGTCCTCTGAGGTTACACATATAACTACACTGTGCATTGTGGTTCTGCTTTGTGAGGGAGGCTAATTTTGTCACACACTGTCTCTACATAATGTCACAACAAAACTATGTGGTAGTTTAAGCTGAGAAGGTTGTGCCTCCATTTTAAAGGGCACACTCACCCCAACTGTCACACAGCAATGTCCACCTCTTATTGTATAGCCTGCTAATGGCAGTTGTCCACCAGACAGATTTGCTGTGCCATGAGGAGCTTGTGTTCCTTCTGTCAGTTGCAGCCAAGTCTATGCAGTTGTACTGCTGCTTACATAATGCATGGATGTAGAGCTCTGCATACTTGCCTGTCCTATCTGGGGGGGGAGGTGCAGTCATGCTATGTAAACCATCCCGTAGGAGATAATAAATTGCTTTGTTGAAGTATATTTCTGTATTTTCTGGAAGGAGGCTAATGTCTGATAGTTTTAATAAGACTGATCTGTGTCAGATCTCACCAGGGAGGACCTCAAAGTAGGGGGCTACAGTGGTCACCTATATTGGTAAATACATGAAGAGCTATATTGGCTCTCCTTGTGGGGATGTCACTCCACTGGTCGAGGGTATTGTAGTTAAGGTCGTGGACTAACCTTTGGAAAAGTGAGCTTCAGCACAACTAAGCAACACAGTTGTTCGTTACTTAATGCCACCCCAAACTGTGGTGTACTGATATATCTTGATAGACACAAGTACATTCAAATAAGCACAATGGATGTCTGGATTCATGGAGCTGCTCCTGTAGCTGGCAATGGCTTAATTAGGTGCCCTTCCAGCAGTGAATAGCACCTGCAGTGTCTCCAGAAAAACATAGTGTTTCACTAAATCTGTGTATCTGCCATTAATGAATATGTATACATCACCTGCATTACCTTGCACACTGTCAGTTTGAGGTCTGAACATGTGGAGTGATGGGTAGTTTGGTATGGCTGTAGTGCAGTACACAGCCTTGAACCAGATGTCTTTGACTGCACAAATGTCTGCATATTATAATGGGGGGGACACCTTCCACAGAGTGGGGTTTAGTGTTGCCATTCCCAGCATATAGCAGCATAACCGTGATGTTGTATAAAGATGGTGTTCTCATTGGAAAGGTTTCCCTGCAGCCACTGCCTATAAGATGCATGGTGGGGGTGTCAGCATCCTTGGCCAGTACTCAAAACCCAAGGGTGGGAGATGAAGACCATCTCTGGCAAAACACTGACATCTGTTGAACAAGTCATCTCAGGCAGACATGTAGTGTATTCTCTTACAATAACACCACACATTAAAGCAGTTGTTGACATCTATCATTTTCCATTTTTATTGAGCCATCATCCTAGGTAAGGGTTACATGCAGCTGAAAGCTATGGACATACCCTCAAGAGAAACAGAGTGTCTAAGCTCATTCATATGTCTGCATACAGTCCATAGTTATACACAACTGCAGGAAACATGAGGAGATCATTACGTTACCTGATATTCCTTGAGTTGCTTTAGTGTGTTGTATGCTGTATCGTGTCAACCCACAGACAGCTAACTGTGACGTTTTCCATATGTAGCCTGGTGACATGAACATCAATGTGTCTCACAATGTAATCACCTTTGAATAATAGGTTTGGGTTTGTGTTTTGTCTCAGGTGCTTGACCGGTGAGACAGTGGTGCATTCCTATTATGTGTACTGTGCTCTCCAGTGGGAGGATTTTCTGCTGTTTCTGTTATTTGTGAATGTGTCTGGTAAGGAGCTGCACACGTGCAGGTTTGAGTGATATGGGTGTGGCTGGTACAGGAGGTGTCACATGCTGGAAAATGCTCATTGCCATATGTACTGACTGCTCTTTGAGACATCATGGAATCAAGGTTTGAAATACAGTCACATCCGTCAAACATTGTGCTTGTGTGGAATAGGAGTAGAGGGTTGGTGGACACTTTCCACATCTCAGCAAAAGCCATCAATAATGCCATTAGCAATACAGTCATGCTTGTGTGTATGTCACAGCATGCCATCTTTAAGCAGTGTTATGACAGATGGTGAAATGTCACATGTCACCTTTATGTAGGTGCCCTAAGGTAACACAAAACCTGACAGTGTGCCATACAATGTTTGCCAGTCATGTGGACCTTGGATTGACCATAGTCCTGTCATTAGACTTGGCCACAATACCATACCTACAAATGTGGCACTGTGCATGTCCTGCAAAGTTAGGGGCTTGCTGCCACACCCTTGGGGTTGACAGGCTGAAACATAATGTTTGTAGGCACACCTTGCCCTGAAGATGTGGATGCCTGTGCATGCACAGACTTGTTCAACTTTGCTAACATTACCATGGCCTTGCAAGAATACAATGCCTGTCACGCAATCAGACAGAAAACTGGTTGTTGTGTGACATGATGTAGGAATCCAGACATGTTTTCTGGGTTCAGAACTGTATAGTGTGACATACCTAGGACATGTGGCAGGTGGACACACTTTGGCCAAAGGTGGCCAGCAGGAGGCCTTACAGCCATGTCATGTAGATATCCACCATTAATCTATTGAACGGCAGGATGCATGAAGTGCTGTGACATTGTCACCTAAGATGGATCCCCTCCACTGTGCTGCTTGTTTCAGTAAGCTTGGACGTCTATGTCACTGGACATTGCACATTAGATTATGATGCTGCAGCTGTACTCCTAATCACCATCTGGTCAGTTCCATAGTGACATACCACCAACCCTGGTACAAAATGAATAATACATGCAAAAGCCAACTGATTGCTCATGTTGCTAATCAAGGCATCTGCCTGAAGAACAGTATGTGAAGACTAGATAGCCTTTCATGATGTGGGACAACTATGTGGATGAACAAACAGGCTGTGTCCTGCTTCTCATCATGAGCTTCATAGTAGTGTTTTGTGTATGATGATAGAAAATGTATTGGAGCATGATATCCCATGAGAGAGTGATTTTGGTTAGACCAGTACTAATAGTAACCAGGCACCAGCAATTCAGGTGACTCTCCTGCTTTCCACATTCTTCACAAGGTAATTGTGTCCTTTCAGTACACAAAGCTTGAGTAGTGCACAACTGCAGAATACCTGTGTAAAACCTCCCACCTTACCTTCACAGGGTATACATATTATGCTTCCCTCCATTGTTTGTCTTTGCTCTGTACAGACATCTCAAATTACTCTTTTTTGAACATGATGGAAGTAACTGCAATACCTAGTTGCAAAGAGGACAACTAGGATGCAGTGCCATGCAGTGTCCCCAGATCTCTCAACTGTCTGATATGTAAAGACATGAAAGGAGTTAGCATGGATACAATCCGTAACAATGTTCTATACCTACTGACACTTGAGCAAACACAGTTTGGTTTGCTCAAGGGCAGATCACACATGCCTACCTTAACTGGTGGATCTAACTGAGTGTTACACTATGGAATGGATAAGAGGAATATGACTCACTCCACCTACCATGGCCTGACAAGGTGTTTGACAATATTAGGCCAGCAGGCCTTGCAGAAAACTGTGTAGGTTATTTCCAGAGTGGTATGTTAGCTGGTTGATATCCAATTGTCTGAGAGTGATAATCTGGGAGGATAGCTTTGAACAGACCTACTGCACAATGAAGCCAGTCACCAGTGGACCTTCATCAGATATCATTAATGGAGTACCCCTTGTAGCCATTACCTTCTCTGCAGTCATGGCCACTGTCAGTGACCTCTGACTAACTACATTAGCAGGTGATTGCATATTATGAGCTGTCACTAAATCCCACACAGAACCAATAGTTAACCAGGATGGCCTGAGGCACACATTCATTTGTTGTCATAGCCACTGACAAATAGTAAATTCCAAGGACTGCACAATACTATCCTTTTGGAAGTCATCCACCTATGGAAACTATAGTAGTGTCCACACAACGCACACAGTTGAGCCATTACTCATGGACTTATGGACACAGACAGTAATGTAGCCTTTGACTGTCACTGGTAGGTAAGATGTGGGGATCCATTCAATGTTGTACAATTTATACAGAAAGGTATGGCATGTAAATCCCATACTCATTGTTATACTGTATTTGGCACTCATCAGACCTATCATTGAGTGCAATGGCACCTTTGCTGTGTCACTACACAGGTATATCTTACAACTGTAGCAGCCACACAGGTTCCATGGAAAACCAATATATATTGTAGATAAAATATCCTATGCAGACCGTGTCAAGGTTGTGAATGTGTAGTCTTTCTCCTACATGCTTTGGAAATAAAGTGTATGTCTGCCATACAGGAAGGTGTCAGATCCCACTGTCTACCTCCCACTTATTCTAGAGAGGAATAACACATGTATTACCTGTTCTACAGACCTACAGTGCCATTGTTGTATAAATAATATATGCTAGAGAGACAGGTATGTAACACATACACTACACCCTATATGTAACAGGCTCCCCATGAATGTGAAGCTGTAACACACATCATGTGCAAGTGATACAATGGGATGCAGAACAAGACAATCATAACTGGTATAGGACAAATGTCTGTAATGGACACTGGAAATGTATACATAGTTCATCTCCATCACCACAGCTAGTAGATGTGTTAGGTCCAGAAAATTTGGTGACACTTATAAAGGGCATCAAATCTTTTCATAGATTAGGGATGCATGAATAGGCTGACTGATGTCATTGTCCTTGTTAACCTGTTATACACATATGAACCTGTGAAGCCATGCAACTATAGTATTGTACCTTGCTGGAGACATATTTCTTCTGTACTGACATTCGATCCTGTGCTGTGACATCTATGGGTTTATTGCCATTGTGTATCCATAGGTGTCCCCTACAGACTCCTAAAACTTAAGCGTAAACAGTTCCATGACACACCTTTCATTGTGTATGTTTACAGCCATTACAACATCATACGATATAAGGTACATAAAAATTATGTGGCTTACTCATTACAAATGTCAGCATACAGTATCTGTCAGTGACCAGTGCAAGTGGCATGGCAAAGCATCACTGCATTATACAATTACATATTAGTTTATATAGTCACCCTGTGCATCAGACACATAGATTAATTTCCCTGCATTGATGAGGAGGATGACAGGGATGAGGCACAGGTGTCATCACTTGCACAGGGTGTTGTGTGGGGGTGTAGGAGGCCTGGGTTGACCCAATAGGTTTAAAGCATGTGTGTGAATCAGGAATGAAAGCATGCAAGATAGACCATGGAAATGTACCATGTGTGTGTCTGTAGGTGACTGGAATTTGACAGTGGTGTGTGAGTGCATGTGTGAACACAGTCAAGCTCAGTGGTACCCCTACATGTGTGTATGTTGGACAGCTTTGAACCATGCATTGTAGAGCTGACAGTTCACCGTCTGCACCCCCAAACATGGGAACTGGCTCTGCCAGGAGTTGCACTGGCACTTCCATGCCCAAGGTTAGAAGCAGTGCTAGTACCTGATGGTGACTGCTGTCTACTAGGACCATGTCCTCCACGGGAATGCCAAGGACCACAAGCCCATGGCCTGCCACTTCTTGGTATGGACAACACACTCCCCTCTGGAGCTCTGGATGTACTGCCACTATGGGAGCATGATTGTGTAAGACCAAGTGGACTCTCAGTAGATGGAGTTGCTGACCTATGTCCATGAGTCCGATACTCAAATTCCACCAGACGTTCCATCACAGCAATGTGCATTCTAGGACAGATATTTTGCAATCTGTCTCAGACCTCCTTCTTTCGACTGCATCAGTGAATCAATCCAGGGTATCACCAATATGGTGGATGCAGTCATGGATATCAGACTGTGCTGCATCCAAAACCATGAGCATTCAGCTGGAGTTCCTATCAGGACATGCCTGTGCCTCCATGATGGCCCGAAACAGATGTTGAGTGACCCGTGATGAGACACTTGCACCAGGTGGTGGAAGAACAGCAAGCCTCCTATAAGCAACCCTATCAATCTGCCTGTGTAGAACCTCACCAGCTGTCTGGATATGGCCAGAGTGTACATTCACAGGCATCATAGTTGCCACACTTTCTTGTTCAATATCCACACCCTCAGACTGTCAAATATCTTTTTCCTTTGCAGACTGGGTATGTGTAGGCATACTGACTGTGTGCGGTGATAATGAGGGAAGAAGAGGGGTGTAAACCTCTGGAGCAGATTCAGACCTTGAAACCCTCACCTGTGCCTCACTTTGGCGACCATCATCATCAGAATCTGAAGAGACACTGACATCAGGTTGTGTAGGGGTCAGAAACCAACCCCTGTGTCACCTGTGTTAAGAAGGGAAAAGCAGTACACTAATACTTGCACTATTATAGTCTTCAGTACTATGTTGCAATATATGCAAAGCTGTATACACTGTTGTCACTATTACAGACATATTTAACCCCCAACCTCATATAGTAGGACATGAGGACATTACTTTTCCCACAAACATCCGTAGTTACTTGTAAATAAAAGCTCTTTAAACAGCAATCTCATCAGCAACAATGAGCTACACTGTTGACATTTGTGAAGACTCTGCACAGTTGACACATATAGCAATCTGTAATGTCCTGAAAATGCTGTCACATCTATTCATGTGGTCACACCTACAAGGCATAGGTATGACTCTAAAGTGTGTACAGTCAGAAACTATCTGTGCATTTGGCAATCATGCTGACAGTACAACAATCAAGGCAGCAAGCCTGTGATGACACTTTAGGGAATACATTGTAAATGTACAAATGTAACAAAACAGTGTTGTGCTTACCAGGAGCAGGACCAAAGCCTTGTCCGATTCCTGCGGGACCTGTGAAAAGGTGAGGGAGAGGTAATGTTGCAAACATTATGAAATGAAATAAAATGAGAGTAATCCACTGCATGTTGCACTATAACAGGGTAAGACATCATTATATCTCAAATTTGCAGTAGCTACTTTGTTAATTGTTATGTTGGTCAAAATCTGAGCATGAGATTTAAACTGCAGTTACACTCCTTCCCCCAATGAACATATACCTGACACCCAGGTAAAAGTATGCACACTCTGAAACCTGACACCCTGAATGCTACAGTAGTCCAATGCTGATCAAACTAAGCTTACCTGGACACTACTCTGGCATGGAAACTCTAGCACCCACTTCCATTATATATGGTGTGATGGATGCCTGGGAGCTGTTGTGTGTTCCTAGGTTTGCCAGGAATTTCTCAGTGGTTGAGAGTGGTTGTTCTGCTGCAGACCATTCACAGGTGATATGATGATCCTGGCCACATCTGCTGCTAGTATGCGTGCAGTATTAATCATATCTGTGGGACGGTGTCAGACTTTCTCATATGTCCTGCTCTGGTGACCTATGGCGTTCACATCACAGACAAGGTCAGCCCACAGTGCTGCCCATTGTTTTCTGTTTTGCCTCCCACTGGATAGTAGAAGTTTATAGTGTTGATGGAGGCCTTCCAGGATGATAGTATGATAGCATTCTCAGCATCTGTAAAAGGGGCACAGCATCTGGCATACATGTTTCCTGAAAAACAGCAAAATGGGAACACATGTCAGGACCACATACATGGAAGTACACTACGTGGAGATACAGCAAGAACATAATGGCTGGCAGTATCCACTGCTTGATCACACTTGTCATATTCTACAGTGTGCAAACATAGTAAGCATGTAGATATGACTAAAATGCTAGCAATAGTCAGCTATTTCTGTTTGTGCCATGACAGATACTGCTGTATGATCACACACCCAACACAGAAGTCCATTGTAGTGTGCCCCCTAGGAGCAACCCCCCTGATAATATGTCAAAACAACAGTGTCAAATAAATAGCAGTCTGGTATTACAACCACTATAAAGGGAAATTCCCACGAGACCAGTGTGCCACATTGACAAAATACATTCCACCCTTGATGCACTGTATGTCCTCTGTAGGTGTAAAAAATCTGGAGATCAATGACATGTCATCATTATAGTTCAAAGAAGGGCTTAATGCTGTAATTCCCATTTCCCCTAAGTATATTCACACATATGCATCATGTTGCAAATAAAAAGATTGCATACCTGATGGAGGACAATACTCCTCTGTTGATATGTGCAGATATATAAAGTTTTTGGCAACATGTTTACTTTCTGATGAAAGTCTCATACAAACTGGTTCCCCTAGCCAGCTGTTTGTCTTTTTAACATGGTTCTCATTACCAGGTGATTAGCTCTTAACCAATCTGTGGTTCTCCCAATATGGTATCAAGGAACCCCAACAATTACCAAATGAATGAAACACAGAAATGGTTCCAAGAAGAATAAGTGTCATGTTCCAACTGGTTAAAAAAACTGATTTAATATAGTAGTACAAAAAATAAAAAAAAGTGGAAGAATTGAATGTCTATAACTAATGATTTAATATACACGCAATGGGAAACTTTACATAAAAAACAATTTGTATATGCTGAAACTAGTTGTAAGAAAATATTTGACAGGAAGTGCAAAAAGTATTTAAGAGATTCGAAGCAATATGAGAACAACACGGCCTACAAATGGAACAACACACACAGTACAAAGCCAATATATAGGTTGAACAACAGGGCTTATAATTATGACTACAAATCGCAGCCTCAAGTAGGAAGATATGATGATAATGATTTTTTAGGACAGGGACAGGAATGGCCCAGGGGATACAAACAGGGAAATCGAGTGTGGAAACAGAAAGAAAGAGGGAGACGAACTCCATAGAATACCAGGAAACACATGAATTACAGAGTACAGTCAGTGAACAAGAAGTTATTCAAATTAATGGTGTAATACATAGTATGGGAGATTTCAATATATATAATTACACGCAACATCAGGTTAGTTTTGAACATTTCAAAATATTCTCAAAAGGGATGAAATACATACCTAAAAGGAGGTTCAACCTGGTGGATACCTTAGTAGAATTCAAACTTTACATGAGAAAGTTAAATTTAAGTTTATTTTTTTCAAAATCAGCTTGATAGGGGACCACTCAACAACAGTTTAAGAAAAAGCAGTGATTTTACACCCCCCATGCGCAACACATTAGCCATTTTTGAAAAAGTAGTGACGAATAGATTATATTAATTGTACAACAACACACATAGGGTTAAGCTGAACAACAACTGGAACAGAGAAGAAGAAAATGCCCTTTGGGAATTATGTGACTCCAATAATATTTGGATAATGACACCAGACAAGGGAGGGGGAATTGTTTTATATGATATAAATGAATATACTCAGAAAATATTTGATATATTGAATGAATTTGGTAAATATGAGACGTCTTCACTTAACCAAATCAATATAGCTCATAGAAGAATTGATTTATTTTTAGAAGAATATTTACTTGACGAACGTATTGATACAGATATATACAGATTTTTGAAGGTAGACAACCCAGTTCTAGCCACCATAGCTGGCATACCTAAGATACATAAATGTATCCATAATCCACCTTTTCGACCTATTATATCTGGAAGCAAGAGTAAGACATTTCCGTTTAGAAAAGCTATCGATCAATGGTTAAAACACATCTACCAGATGGTCCCACATTTAATCAAGGATTCCTGGGAATTCTTGGGATGGTTTAAGGCAGAATTATGGGATAATAATCTTATATTTCTGACCATTGATATAATTGATTTATTCTCTTGCATTCCTAAGACGGATGGTATGATGAGATTCACTAACAGTGTTAATAAATATTCACAACTTGATTGGGACAGAATTGACCTTATATCAGATTTTATGAACTTAGTTTTGGATAATAATTTCATATATTTAGAAGGTGAATATTATAAACAGTCACAAGGCATGGCTATGGGGGCAGCATGTGCGCCCCATCTACACCAACTTAGTTTTATTGGACTGGGAAGAAGAGTTTATTATAGGTACCCATTGGAAGGAACACAGAGTGTGTTATGTCCGGTTTTTGGACAACATGTTTTTGTTGTGGAAAGGTACAGATGATGCTATAGTCCAATTTGTTGACTGTCTAAACCATACAAGCCCTTACTTGAAATTCACTTGTAATTTCAGTAGGAAGGGTATAAAATATTTGGGCACATACTTTCTGTAACTCCTATCTTGAATACACTAGTAACCATCCCCACACTCAGAAAAGAAGTATCCTCAAAGGGCAGTGCATCAGGGCAGCCAGAATGATGACACTGTAGGAAGATATGGTTAAGGAAATCAAAAATATTGGTGAGATGTTTAAGAAAAGGGGATACTCTGACAATTTAATAAATGACATAACATGATATGTGATCAGAGAGTGGGGAAACAAATATGTTCCCCCTGGGTAATGCAACACACACTCAGGGCACTGAAGACAACCAATTAGATATTATAGTATTCCACAGGGCATACATATTGGAATTCAGCCCATTTGTAGGTGAAATTAAGAACATTATATATCAGAAATGGAATATACTAACCAGCGATGAAGGAGTGTATAGTAGACTTGGAGGCAAACCCACATTTGTGTATAAAACGGTGGCTAACATCAAAAGGATGATAGAATCTAGAACTTCTAATATGAGAGATACTTCAACTGAGATTTTGGAAGGAACAACCAAATGTGGGCACTGCAACCAATGTCATGCTATCTTAGAGGAAAAACATATATTTGGAGACTGGAATTAGGAGTAAAATTAGATTTAAGAGAGGGAACTGTCAGACCCAACATATTATATATTTGGGAAAATGTACCACATGTTCTAGTTATTATGTTGGGAAAACTGGCAGAAGATTTAAAAATCGGATATATGACCATCGTTATTGCATCAAAAGAAAGGACAAAAACAACACTTTATATAGACATTTGGAGAATAGTAATAGATGTAAGTCCTTCCAATTTGCTATACTTGAAGTTGTTAAGAACAATCCTAGAGGGGGTAATATTAAAGCTATATTAGGGGAGAAAGAAATCAAACAGCAAATATGGTTGAATGCGGCCAACCCCGCATGATTAAATGAATACATACCCACTAAACCTCTCATCAAGATATAGTTTATTCATTTATTTATTTTATTATTTTTTTTATTATCAATTTATCTCATTATACCTATAGTACCTACTTCTATACATACACATACTATTTGATCGATATTACTGTAGAACCAGTACAAAAGAAAAAGACAGTCATTATACATCAGAACTGAGTAACTATACACCCTCACAGTTAAGGTTAGACCAAGCACTAAATACAATGGTGAACTTTTTGGTAGTACATATTAGTACCACCATAAGAATTATTTTGGTTAGGAGCATCAGTCACCTTATTTCTTCATCTTGCAAGTGTAATATAATAGTTATCAGTCTATAATCACAATAGGATACACAGTTGCTATAGAAAGAGAAAAATATATTTTGATAGTTTCCCACTGCATTTTAGACTGTTCATGAATTATATGTAATTTGCGTGTATATATTTTTAATCAGTGTATGCTCTTTTTAATTATTCATAGTCGACATTAATTATTTAATTGTTTTTACTAAGGGTGGGAATTTATCAGTATAAAAGGGATTGACACATAAGATAATTGTTCTGATGAAATCTACGGACAGTAGATGAAAGCGCTCAACCTGTATTTTTTGTACTACTATATTAAATCAGTTTTTTAACCAGTTGGAACATGACACTTATTCTTCTTGGAACCGTTTCTGCGTTTCATTCATTTGGCAATCTGTGGTTCTGAAATGCTAATTGCAGCCAACACAGCTGATTTGCAGTATTATCAGCCAATGACATGCAACCACTGAACATGATATAAGGCCTTCATTTAGAGTAGAATCCCTTTCTGATATGTTGTGCTGGACATTACTGGGGCCAAGATACTATGTCATCACAGAGGGTACATCTGCAGTAACCATTTTTACATACAGATGTGTGTGCTACGGGATGCAGCTGATACTGCAGGCAATAGGCATGTGCAGAGTGTGTGAACATTTTGGACTACTTCAAGCTGTAAGGTTAACTGTGGGAGCTGTGGCAGCCTTGTTGTAGAGAAAGAGTCAGAATGAGTGTACCCATTCCACTGTAAATTATGGCATGTGTTTAAGGTAAGTATGTTAGGGAAGAGTATCACTAACAGAGTACTAGGCAACGTGTTTTGTGTCCTTGAGCAACATTTGGGTAACTGTCAGGCCATGTGTTACATTATGGTAGTCATTTGGAACATGTGTGCTGGCAGTCCTTGTTAATAACAGGACTTCCATATGTGTATGTTAGTTGTGTAGTTGTGATAATCTGTAATATTATTATGACATGATTGTGTGGAGCACTCTGATATTAGTGGCCCTCATTTGCATTACCTAAGTTAAAATCCTCTGTGAATGCATATTAATGCATGACCTGACACTTTATGCACTTATAGTGTTGCTATAGGGATATGTCAAGCGTGTTCCTATATGCAGGCCTGTGACTTCCATCAGTGAAATTCAAAATGCATTGTGTTGATAAACAGTGCATGACTCAGTCATTCATTGACGGCTTCACAATAATGTAATTTAAATGCTACACACCGCTGGATTTGAACTCTGGACTATGTGTGGCAAAACATATTGTTTGTAAAGCATCTAACAGACTGAGCTTCTGAGTCACTGTTACAGCATGTGTATTTGTGAAGGTATAAGTGAACGCATACAGTCTGTGACATCCCTCCATTATATCCATTATTATGTGCCTGGCTTTATATTGATGTACTTCTCCAGCAGAGTCCCAGTTGAACATGTATTTTGCCATTAATGTTTTAGCAGGTGTAATTGTACATATTGCTGATAAAAATGTCCATTTACCTGCTATTAGAGACCTCAGTTACTTCCATTAATCTATTTGTCTGGCTTTCTAGTGGTGTACTCCTGTAAAAGACTCCAAGTTACACTTCGAGTTTTTCCATTAGTTTTTCAGCAAGTTTACATGATGCGGCACAATGCACAGCGCTGCTTAAACATGCTTATTTACAATAACTTGCAATTACTATGTTTTGCTTCAACTACCTGTTTTAGTTAACAGCTGTGAGATGTGGCAGTTTAATGCAGTGGTCTGCAAGTGCAATGGTCTTGGGTTAGAAATAGGGGACAGGTGTTTAATTTTTGAATTTTTATTATCATTTAAAACACATATATCAATATATAGTTCAATTTAGTTGAGCTTAGCGACACTGTGTGACATGGCGCATCACCCAACATTGCACAAAAAATCTTTAAAGAAAAGAAAAATGGGAAGATAGGATAGTGGTGGAATGGGGTGCAAGCAGGGAAGGAACATGGTGAAAGGCAGGTAGGGATGTGCAGGAAGGGTGTAGGAAAGAAACATAGCTATCCATTTCCTTTACACCAACTGTGCACTTTGACAGAATTTGTAGATGAATTTCGACTGTCATGCCCAGAAAGAGAGGTGAATACAACATAACTGCATTGTCAAGCCAATTGAAACAAATTATGTGTGTCTGATGGACACGTGTGCAAAACAGAGAGCTATGTATTGGACAATTTTTTTTTTATGGGGCAAGTTCCCATTTGTTTTAGGTGAGAGTGGAATGTTGAGGAAGGGACACAGGTACATGTAGGGGAGGTAAGCTGGAAAGGTGAGGAAGCTTTTGTAGACAGACAGGACAGACAAGGCAGCAGAGAGGGGTGGTGTGTGACACAAGAGGGGGGTGAACACCTTGGATGGAAGGATGTTGTGGAATTCCAGTCTCAGGTACCTCCACAAGGTAGAAGCATGATTCAAGTCCTCACAAATGGGACTGTTGGCACTACTCCCTCAATGCCTCTGGGGTAGCAGTAGTGGAGGCTGGGCTCCCATATGAGGCTGCACCACCATAGTGGCCATCATGCCCACCATCTGATGCAGGTGTTATCCAAAACCACTGAACAGATTCCTGCACACCAATCCTGGCAGTTTGTCATGCGTGACAACACCCACTTCAACACCATTCCCGGGCGGGGGGGGCTAGCCCTGGCCTGTGGGGCTTAACTAACCAAAACCACAGGTAGTTCAGGGGCAGCAGAGTGGCACCACCGGACTGGGTCCCAGACATGTTGGGCCCCGGTGCCATGGCCAGAGGAGCCAAGGTAGGTGGATCAACTGGAACTGGCCTATCTTGTCGGGTTGTAGTAAATTAGTCATAACAATAAGTAAAGGTTAGTTATAACCAAACCATTGCTAGTATTAACATAATGAAACATAATACTGATCAATCCAAATACATATTAAGGTATATTATGAGGAACACAACATTAAATAACATAACAGTATGTATATTAACAGCAAACAAGAATGAAATAACCCATAATGCCAACAAAAAAGTTAAGCAGAATATATTAATATTAAATCATAATAATAAAAAATAAAAGAAGATAAAAGGTGGGGAGAAAAAGAAAAACATGTCATTAGTGAAGTCACAGATGATATTAATACCGAGACTGCTAATGCAAACTTTTACAGGTGTGCAATGCCAGTTGTGAGTAAAGTGACTCAAATTCTTCTATAGATGATGTACCATGTACATACCTCTCAAGCTGTTAACAAGGGATAGTATGGGCCAAGCACTAACAAATGCAGGCACACAACTACACGTGACTGTTTCACTTAATGTGCACATACATAACTACCAAGGTGTTCTGTAAATGGATTTGCAAATTCATTGCATTCCAGGTAATTATTTATCTGCTAATCAAGGACCAGACAGACTGGACAGTTGTCATTACATTATGAAAAATTGTAACAGTTGAGAGGTATGTTTGTGTACATTAAGTAGACTTAGTTGGCAGGTATGGGAATATAACCCAAAATTTGTGTTTGCAGGGGACATGTGCACATAATGTAACAATTGATTTCAGCGACATTAGAACAGACATGTACAGCCCTACTGTATTTCTTTGCACTTAGTTATCAAACCACAATCCTGCATTACACTTTATTATTTCAGCTTAGAATCTGTGGAGTATACACATGATATCTGCCAAGACTGTGGGCTACCTTGCCCATATACTTTGTTCCTGGAATATGAGTAATTTCAGAGCATTATGTGACTGAAAGTGGGCTGCACACAGCCTGAACCTTACTGTGGGGTGTGCAATATATTTATCAGGCAATTCGTTTTGCATTCTTTATTTCAGTTTTACAGTTGACTGCAGCGACATTAGAACAGACATGCAATGAATACAGCACTACTGCATTTATTTGCCCACATTAGTTATGCCCACATTAGTTATCAAACCACAGTCCTGCTCTACACCTTATTGCTTATTGTTATGGTTATTGTTTATTGCACTACAGTTATCAGAAAAATATCCATACTTACCACACTCACAGTGCATCCTGGCCAGGCGCCCTGCATGAGACTGAACATTGCGAGCCCATTTAGCTGCAGTTGTTGTAAGAGAAGTATACCATTATGCATATCAGTTTTGCACAGATTCAGCTTGTATTTTAGTAAAGTAGTAGCAAACATTCTTACATATTTGTGGGGCATGCACAGACCTAAGCTCTTGGACCCAGGTGTCCAAGGTTGTGCTCTTCCTTTGCTTGAGTTCGCCATAGTGTTGATGATGCTGCTCAACAGTGCAGGGCTTACTAGTAGCACTGGTAAGATCCCTGGCCAACCAATCCCAGGCTTCAGCTTTACATTCAGAGCCCTGGTAATAACCCTGCAACAGCCATGGTTTGTAGTTGTGGACCATGAGTCCAACAAACACTCTGGAGTCCTGCACAATCCACCTCTGCCCCCAAAAGCACCCTCCCTCAACAACACCGCCAAGCATATCAACAGGTTAATAAGACTCCAATGAATGCTACTGAATTCCCGAATATTGGCCTTAATATAGGCTGTTTTCCCACCCTTACACATCAGACTGCAACATTCAAAAAAGTGCCACTTTGCTTAGCATTGCACAAACCCACTTATCAGAGCTGAGCATCTAGTAAACTTGCACAGCAGTGTTTTAGTGGAGGTTAGTAATGTAAAACAGTAGTAGCCATTAACCATGTTTAAGCAGTGCTTACCACCATGCAGCTTTTTCAAATAATTTTGTTTTTGAATTAAACTGCCCTTTAGGTCACCTCACATATTTCCACAGGAATAAATGTAAAATGGTATGACTGCTCGGTACTTGAACCTGGGACCTACAATACTTGAGGCCATGACTCTACCTATTTAGCTACTTGGATAATAAGAAAAGCAGTATAACTTCACATATACTATTAAGCTACCTGTTAACATTGCTAAGCACTGTGCCACACAAACGGCCATTCAAAAAAATAAAATAAAAACATGTAGACAAAAACACGCAATTAATTATATCGCGTTTCTATTTATAGATGTCTGGCAAATGTCACATGCTCGGCAATGCTGCGCTCCGAACCATGCCATACAAATGGGCATTAAAAAAAAATTCACAAGTATTTCTACACCAGTAGAGTACATTACAGGAATTCTTCTCTTGTACATAACATTTTCCAGGAATTCCCTGGACAATCCACAACCATGGGACAATAGAATGCTGCCTACATGGATTCACTGTCCATGTTACTATGATCTCCTTCTGCAACTCACCATGATTAGTATGCATGGCACGCTGCCAAGGGGTAATCGTGGCCATGTACACGTGTACATTCCATGTAGGCTCTACACAGAGCCTACACAGATTTTATTGAATCCTAGGGCATTTCTTTTTATTTTCTCTTTTTAATCTTGTCACCTCAGAACTCTGTGCATCTCAGTTTCGATTGCTGCAATGGTAAAATTATGTTAATAATGTTAGTAAATTCTTTGGGAATGTTGAATTGAGCCATAGCTGCAAATAAGAAATTCCAACTTACTCTGTCGAAAGCTTTACAAGCATCAAGTATTCATGGGTTATTATGCTCATAGGTAGGTACTAGCCTATTGGTCCAAGGGCCTAAGTAAGCCTAGCCAACAAGGTTCCCTGGCTTACCCCACCCAAGAAAGTTATTTTCCTGTGCTCCTGTTGAGCAGAGCCACAAAAGTGATCCCGGGGTGTATTTCCTATTTACCATCCACTCATCAAGATTTTTCTTGAAGAGTGCTAATGAGGATCTTTGCTTGACATAGATTGGTAGCTTGTTCCAGAGTATGGGAAGTCTCTGGGACAGGAGTCTGTCCCTCCAGCATGTCCTGTTTATTGTGGTGACAAGGTTTAGGTCCCTAGAGTGTGTAGCTGAGAGGGATTGGGATTTCTTTAGGTGTAACATGTCCAACAGCTCTGGGTTTGACATAGCTTTATATGTTAGGCAGAGATCACCTCAGAATAGGTGATATGCTACAGAGTAAAGCTGGAGTTTTTTGAGACGGTCAGTGTAGGGCATCTGTTTGAGGCCAGTAATCCTCTTTGTGAGGTACTTCTATAGCCTTTCCAGTTGCTGCAGATGTCTTGTGAGGTACATTCCAAAAGGGGTGTTGTACTCTATAATAGGTCTGAGTGTCGAGTCGAGGGGAACAATGACCTCTTTTTTCCCGGATGAGAACCCTTTTGTGATGAGGTGTGCCACGTAGAAGGATTTTCTGACTACTGTGGTGATGTGATTATCAAAGGAGAGACTACTGTCCACCTGGATCCCAAGGTCTCTTATCACACAATTGACACTAAGTAGACTGCCAACTATGTGGTAGTTCATGGGTACAGAGTTTTTACCAACGGGGATGACAATGCACTTTTTGGGATTGAGCTTGAGGCATCTGTCTCAGTGAAGCCCTTCTGTAGGATGTCCACATCATTTGGGGACTCGACTATGACTCCTAGTTTGCAGTCATCTGAAAAATGTGAACTTCATTAGCCAAAGGCCTTCTGTGTTAGCCTGTACTATAGAGAAGTAGATACCAAACAGGAGAGGTCCCAGGACTGAACCCTGTGGTACTCCACTTGTCACTGGTTTGAAGTCAGATTTGGAGTCTGCAACTTTTACAGTGTGGGTTCTGTCAGTGAGCCAGTTGACAACCCATCTTGTGACTTTGGGATTTATACCTAGTTTAGTGAGCTTTGCTATAATTTCAGAATGGGGGATGGTGTCGAAAGACTTGACGAGGTCAAGCTAGGCTGTGTGAACCACCTTACCCTTGTCTACGGCTTTGGTGACTGCCTCAAAGAAGTCGATTAGGTTCAGGAGGCATGATCTACCTTTCACAAACCCAAACTGGGTGGGGTCCAGAGTTTGGAGGTTACAAATGTCATTGTTTATGATTTCATGATGATACGTTCCATGGCCTTACAGACCAGGCTCGTCATGCTAATAGGGCGATAGTTCCCGGGATCAGTGGTGGCTCCCCCTTTGTGGAGTGGGATAACTGTTCCTGTGCGCCATTCAGTGGGCACAAAGCCTGATGTTAGGCTATGACTGAACATGGTGCTTAGGTGGCGAGCCAGTTCTTTCTGAAGTTCATGTAAAACGCAGCCTGGGATGTTGTCCAGTCCCATGGATGCTGTGTTTTTGGTTTTAGAGAGTGAAGCTTTTACCTGCGTTGTTGTGATTATAGGGACTCTGCATTCTTCCTGTATAGATATGGAGCCTTTAGGGGGTAAGAGGGGGTAAAGTTTGCACTGAACCTATCTGCCAGGTTGTTGTCAATATCAGTTGGTTCTGTAATTTTCATGCCATTTTGCTGTAACTCAGAGCAGATCTGGGTGTTGCCATTGAGATTCTTGACATAGCTATGAAATGCTTTCTGGTTGTTCCTAGAATCAGTGGTGATTTTGTTTTCATAGCTAGCTTTGAAGGATCTTATAAGGGATCTCAGCTTCTGACTGAGGCTGACCAGGGAGCTCCTCCACTCATGGGATTTTACTCTCTTTTGCAACAGTTTCTTCCTTCTCTTGTAGAGTTTATGGCAGGGGACCACCAGATTGGCTTCCTTTTTTTGGAGGATATCATCTTGGTTCTGTTTGGGATAGCATGATCTATGCACTTGTGTAAGTGCTTATCGAGTGCATTTGTGTAGGATGCAGCAGTCGTAACTGTATTGTCCATCTGCATGGGTGTCGTGAAGTTTGCCACTTCTTTCTTAAGAAGCATGAAGTTGGCTTTGGAGAAATTTTTTACCATGGTTTCTTTAATGCGGGGTGGGGGCAGGATGTGGATATCTAGGGTGATTAGCTTATGGTCGGATTTGACCAATGGGGAGTTGACTTCAGGTGTGGAACACCGGTCACTCATGTTGGTAATGACTAGATCTAGGATATTGTTGCCCCTGGTGGGGGTGTAGATAAGTTGATCCAGGGCACTGGAATTTATGAATTCCAGAAAGCGTTGAGTGAAGGAGTTGGAACATGAGTAGTTTTCCCAGTTAATAGTGGGGTAGTTGAAATCACTCATTATTACGGTGTTTGGCTGAACCCTAATATTTTCCAGTATGTCAAGAAAAGAGGACTGGAAATCCTGGGACATGGTGGGGGATCTGTAGCAAGCTACAATTTGGATTGCAGTTTTGCCCAGAGTTAGTTGCACTTGGATAACCTTGGATGCATTATGCTGAGCAACTAGCCTGGAGGTGTGGATATCCTTAAAGAATATGGACACACCTCCGCCTTTGGTGTTCCACTCCAGGTTAGATGGCCGAAAGTGTGGTATGAGTTATAGCCTGGAAATGCAGGTGGGCTGTCTTGAGCCTTGAACCAGGTCTCAGTCACTGCACAGATATCGATGTTCTTCATTTTAAGAAGTGCCTCGAGGGAGACTTCTACAATTGAGTAGCATTACCCTCAGTTTTTGCTTGCCTGTTCCTGTTACAGTGGTGAATTTGTCATTTGAACCTTGCCTAAAAAAGCACTTTAGGGGTGGCAAGAGCCTTAGCCAGTATCCAGAATCCCAGGGGTGACAGGTCCAGGCCATCTCTAGCAAAGCATCATGGTCTGTCGACCATGTAGTCCCAGGCAGACAGATACTGGATCCCCTTAGAATGACACCAGAAGCTTAGGCAATTGTGGAAGTCAATCATTTTGTCCTTGTACTGTGGTATAATTCTGGGCGATGGCAGGATGCTACTCTGGGCTAGGGTCATACCTGCCTGGGCTACAAGATTGGAGAGCTCTTCCATGTCTCTTTTCATGTAGTTCAGGGAGATACGTCGCAAGTCATTCCAACATGGACAATGACAGAGTCATATTTGTACTTGTTGTGTAGTTACCTGAGTGCGTGGGTTATGTGGCGGATCCTGGCACCTGACAGGCAGTTTGGGTTCTTGACATTTTTAGTTAGATGTAACATAGCATCTAACATTAACGTTTTGTCCCAGGTCTGTCTGTTTGACAAAAAACAGTTTGTTCAAGGGCAATTATAAGGGGTGTTACTTTTTTCAGTCTCTCTGCTAGCAATGAAGACAGAATTTTAATGTTAACATTAATTAAAGAGATTGGCCTATAATTATGTGGATTTGATCTGCCCAAACAATTTTTTGGAATAAAGATTGTTTTAGAGTTGTTTAAGTAGCAGTCAGATATGTTGTGTTCCTTAATATAATTATAGACTTTCAATTGGATAGATGTTAAGATCCGGTTAAGTGATTTATAGAATTCAGTGGTAAATCCATCTAGACCTGGAGCTTTACCTTTTTTTAATTTCCCTATGATATCACTTATTTCTTGCTGGCTGAAAGGGGCATTTAGGAGCTCCATATGACATTTATTTAATTTTGGAAATGTGATATTTTTAAAATAGTCCATCATTTCTACAGAAGATGGTTGTTGACTGCTTAGGTCATATAGTTCTGAATAGATCTGGCGAAAGAGTTCAATTATTTGTGAATCTGTTTTATATAACTAATCTTGATAATGAAGCAGTGAAATTCTAGCTGATTCTTGCCTATTTGCAACAATTCTAGCCAAGACTTTAGAAGGGAATTGTGCCCGTTCTGAGTACTTAGCTATGCATCTAAGGTCATACAAAGAATAATTATGGTGGTGTGGTTCGTACAGTTGCCTTTGAGTATGATTTATTAGATATTCAGTCTCAAGATTAGGTTTAAATTGAAGTTTCTTTTCTAATTCTATCAAGTCTGACACTAATGTATCCTCTTTTTTCTTAAATGGTATTTTAAAATATGTTGCTTTCTGATTAGACAATTAACTAAAACTTGATAAATGCATAGCTATAACTATAAAAAAATACATATAGAATTAGGTCAACTCTATAGAGCCAAACCCTATCTCACCAGCACCTCCAGACTAGCCATTGCCAGGTCATTTCTTCTCTCCACCCTTCTCTACTCTTCACAAATCTTTACTAACTTACATAAGACAGATCTTAACCAACTAGAGTCATGTTACAATAAAATAGCCAAATTTGCCGCCAGCATTCCCTATAGGGATCACCATTGCTTAGCTGTTAAAAAACTTAATTGGATTGACCTAAGCCATTTACTTCAACTAAACCAACTCACTTTTGCACATACAGTTTTAACCAAACCAAATAACTGCCCTGACCTAAAATATTTAATTCAAGCTAACTCTAACATCAGAGAACTATGTTCCTCTGATAAACCTATGCTAAAAGTAACCAAATCTATAAACAGCTTTGGCGACTTACTGTACTCCAACAAACTTTTTAAGTCTTGGAACCTATTACCTCAGCACATCCTCAATATTGATATCACCTCTATGTACATGCAAAGTCTCAGAGAATACTTTTCCAACCACTGGCTCTGTCCTTGCTCTAACCCAGATTAGGGGTACTATATTACTTTCTGACACTAATGATGGATCAAACATTTTATATGTTTACTAACTTGGGCAGTCAATCCCTCTCTATCTCATATGCTATGTATATTGTTCACACCCAATGTTATTCCAATGTAGCCTGCATTTGATTCAATTTACACCATAATGATGTTGCATTTTATTGTACATACAACATCCAACTGATGCTTTATGTCTTCACTATCTTACTTGTACTAACTGTTTTTATCCTGTTTCTCTGTATAACTGTGAATTGTTGTTTTATTGCATTTCTCTGTGTGACTGTGAATTCTTGTTTTTGTATGGAGCTTTTCTCCCCAGGTCTCTGCTGAAAATGGGCTTCCAGCCCAGTCGGACACTCACCCAGTAATCAAATGTAAAGTAACTAAATAAATAAATTAATTAATTAATTAAATGTATAGCCTGCAAAGAGGAAAAAAGTGGTTATTCTGAGTTTGGGTTAGGCAGTCTTTCTCAAAAGTTAGAATGATTGATTGTATTGCTCCATATATAATGGCATATAATGCCATACACAGATACTGAAACAGTAACTGCATTGTGATGATAAATGTATAGGTGTTATGTACCTACATATAGTGAGAGTATGTGTAGTAGCATTGCCACATTAAGAAGTAATGTGTAGCTTTGCCATTTTACTGATGTACTACATCCCATAACGCAATGAGTCTGGCTTGTAAGTTGCTAATACGTTTGTGATGATTGAAGAAACTGCTAGCATCATTCTTGCTGTGTTGCCATTTCTACAGTATTAATTATGCTGTTTTATCACAAAAGTCTGTGCATCCTAGCATATTTACACTGCCTGTCCATATGACTGAGTAACTAGAGGTGCACATATCGGCTGGGTATCAAAATGAGATACTATTCAGAAAACAAAACTGAAAAAGCCATTTTTGTCAGAGAAACTGTGACAGGCAGTCAGGCAGTATCCTCTGTGCTCAGATAAAGCTTTTTTCATTGTGAATTTGTAGTTTTACCCTTCAATGTGGTTATTTCACTGAATGTGAGTTGTTTATCCCTTGTACACCCAATTTCTATTGAATATGGTAAAAGTTAAACCACTAGAGCCATTTGTCTTTACGAAATATCTGTCTGACAAACATGTAAGCACAGGTTTGCACATTTTAAAATAGCAGACAAGTTAGGCATAGAAGCTAGAGAAATTGGGTCTATATCATATGAGTGAATTGCACAAATTGCGAAAGCTCATAATATCAAATGTACCGAACCTCAAAATGTTTTTTCTGAGATCACGGTACAGTGAGAATGGGATATTTGCCCTTTCCTCACTGTAGTGCCATCTCGGAGTTGGAATATATATTTGGGGGGGTACAGCCCCCCACAATAGGAAGTTCAAGGTCCAGTACATTCGATATTATAAGCGTTCGCAATTCGTGCGATTCTCTCATATGATATAGACCCAGAGAAATTCAGGTAAAACTTTCTTAGATGCTATGGATAAGGAAGCAGAGGTGATATATTGCTTGAGTTCATTCTCTAAAGACCAGTGTGCTACAAATACCCACTCACTAGTAAGCTCAATGAAAGTTTTGTGCTGTAAAAGAATATTGGGTTCCCATCAGCATCTCAAAACCTGACAATATCGAATCTGATATTGTCGCCTCGAGAATTCCGAAAGCGCAGAACGTCGAATGGGTAAATGGAAATCTCCATAAGGAGAGATTTCCATTTACTTCAATGCAGTGCGGTCTCGGAGTTGGTATATTTAAGTAGTGGGGGGTGTGGGGGTGCCCCCCTGCCTACACTCTTTAGTTTTTTTTTTTTTATCGGCATACAAAAATTCAATAGTTCGATCATGTCAGTTCGACATTTAGTGATTTGAACTATTCAATTTTTGAAATATTGATATAGACCCGGAATATTATGTATTAAAAAACATGCTTCTACAGATGTACTTAAGCTTAAGGTGAAAGTGTTGAAATTTTTGTAAGGCAGTTGTAAGAACTGGCTGAAAAATGTGGGTTTAATTAAATAAAAGATGAACAAATTAGAGACAGAATTGTAACTAGGTTGGCTGATATTGAAATGTCTCAAAACTTAAGATGTGAATTTAAATTTGGGATAGGCAATACAAATAGCTGGAGAGCCTAAACTAGTAATGCTATCTTGAATGCGGCAAATGTGTGCATGAATTAAACTACAGAGAAAATGCCAAGTTTAGAAAGAAACATGATACTGGTCAAAAAAGAATGTGCACATGAAGCAGAGTGAATGTAAACTTGTCAAATGCACAAGGTGTAGCCATTATCATACTGACTTAGCACAGTACAGCATGAAGCATAATGTGTAAGACATGTAAAAGGATGTGACATTTTGTTTCATTTGTAAAATTAAGTTAATTAAAGAATTTGCTTCTAAGAATAACACTGAAAAAATGTTCATAATGCATTTTCCTTGGTTCAGTAAATGATGTGCCAAAGAATAAATTATGGTAAGTAATGCTCCCTATTAATGGAATGCCAATGAGTTTCACAATTGACACAGCAGACAATAAAGGTATATCAAAGTGTCCCAAAATTGCATGAAGCAAAGACAAAAATACATAGCCCTGCAAGCAAACACAAGTGCATTGGTATATCTCTAGAGATGTCTAAGTGGATGAAGCACAGGTTTGACTACTGGGTTTAATAATCTGACAGAATAAACAAAATCAGTGTAATATGTGTCTGGTGATGTTCATCTGCTTATCTGTGAACCAGTAGCAATACAACTGATGCCAAATGGTATCCCATATACCTTCTACATAACCAGAAAAGTGCCATTCCCTATGCTGTCTAAAGTAGAGGCTTAGCTCAAAAGATGCAAGCTATGGTGAACTGACTGAATGGTTGTCATCAGTGGTTCCAGTCTTCAAAAACGATGGTGGTGTTTGATTATGCATTAACTTGAAAAGGCTTAATGATGTGGTGATGAGAGAATATACTTAAACTAGAAGACATAGCACCTCATCTGGTGGATGTCATATTATTATCTCTGCCAGATGTTCTCGCGCATTTTGAAAAATACCCAGACAGAAAGGTAGACAAATGCTGGCAATCTTCATTACTCCAGTGAAATGCTCTGTTTGAAAAGGCTGTCATTTGGTATAATCTCAGTACCATAAATCTTTCAGCATGATATGAATACTTTGCTAAAGGCACAAAGGTATAATTCTTGTCATACCTGACATACTGGTATTTGGTATTGATAAATAGGCACATGGCTAAAGGCAGGAATCCATGCTCTGAATGATTAAAGATTCATTTATAAAAATAAACCAAGATAAATGCTGCTTTGGAAAGTTTGAACCACAATATTTTGGTCACCGCAAAAGAGTTAGTGGGAATCAAGTCAGACATAAGCAAGGTCAGAGCGAAAACATAGCTGAAAAGTAAAATTTATGTGACTGAGTTGTAACAAGCAGTATGCTTAATACATTTCTTTAGCGAGTCTCCTCTGGATCTGTCTACAGTGTTACATAAACTGACAGACATCTTTAAGAAAGATGCACTCTGGCTATGCAGAGATGCTCAAGGCTAATCCTTCAGCAGAGTAAAATAAATTTTAACTACAGCTCCAATACTCACAAACTATGATGTCATCAAGTGAAAAGTAGTGAATGCTAATACTAGCAGCTATGGCCTATGTATTGCCTTACTCCAAATGGATTGTCAAATGTTAGGTCCTATTGCTTATTACTATCGAGTGTTGATTGATGCAAAACATCAATAGTCACAGATCAAGAAGGTATGTTTTATAAAAATATGGGTATGTGAGAGATTCCGCAAATACACAGCTGGGATTACAGATGTTCTAACTGGAAACTGACCACAGTATATTGCTCCCATTTAATAATTCCAAAAATCTGGACAAGGTACCCCCCATTGGTGGGTGAGAAAGCTTAATGCCAGAGCAATCCATGTGCCATGAAAACAGTTAATTGTGTCTCATATGTTATCCAGAACACCAATATGTAACAAAATGATGTTAGAAACTGAAGAAGTTTTAGCCACCAATATGCAAAGCATAATGACCGTGAGACCAGTAAGTACAAAAAGACCAAAGAAGGTAAAAGAAGCTAACACAAATGATCATGAGTTGCAGGCTGCTATCAGATGTGTCTGAGATGGATGACCTAACCACTGAACACAGACAAAACATCTAATACGTAAGTATTATACCATCAGAGCATGATTGTTAAAACTTTATGGCTTGTTACTGTACAAACAACTGACCGGTTTCGGCAAAAATATGCCTTCTTCAGTGTTAGAGAAACAGACACATAGAATGTAATTAAATATACAAATTTATACTTAAAGCTAGCCAATGAGCACACTAGTAAACTACTGATGCTCATGAATAATGCATGAAAAATATAAAAAAAGCAAAATGTAAGAGACCAAGGTTGCTATTCTAACATATGATAAGATGTTACAATCAATTATTGTAATGTGTATTGTTGAACCTATGAACCCATAGTAAGACTAATATTTATTAAATGATGAAGGTATATATAGAACAAAAATATAATAATAATACATAAATACACTATGTGTGCATACATGAAATATCAATATTTAATCCACATATAATAGGTCCGACCAGTAAGGACAAACTTCCCTACTGAAAAATATACGATTGTTGTGTAAAGCAACTAACATATATTATTACTCATAATGAATGTGGTATGATATATAAACATGCATGTCCAATCAATATCAGAGCTATTGAATCGTATTAGAAAATATAACTATACTATACCTAACACCACTGATGATTAATGTGAAAACTGAATAAATATCATTCTCCATAAAATTGTGGTTATAGATGATCATTGAGTCCAGGTGAAAAAAGTGAACCCAAACTAATAATCCAATATTTCTCCTTGTGATTCAATATACCGTGCCACCCTTGTGTATTACTACGATCACCAACTATTCTGTCAATTATCATGAACATAAACTGTGCTTGTTGATGTTTTAAAACATGCCGATATAAAGCATTTGTTTCCTTTTTATTTTTAATATCACTTTGGTGTTCATTTGTACGTGTCCTGAGTGGCCTAGATGTCTGGCCAACATAAAACGCCCCAAAATGGCATGAGGCCAAATAGACAACCCAGTCACTACTGCAATTGCCAAAGATTTTACAATCAAAAACCTTGCTAGTATTACAGCTGGAAAAATGCTTAGACTTGGTGATCTGTTTACAAGACCAGCAATGGCCACACGGGAAAGTACCCAACAGTTCATGTCCTGTGATTGTAAGTTGTTTATAAATTGCTCCCCCACTACCTATGTGTTTGTAATGAGATAATAAGGAACCCAATGTTTTTCCTTTCCTGTATGAGAATTGACATTCTTCCCCCAGAACCACTCTGAGTTGTTCATTAGCCATTAAGATATTCCAATGTCTATTTATGATATCCCTAATGACATAATAATTCCTGCCATATGTGGTAATAAATCTGATAGTAGATGTCCGGGAATCTGCAGAAGGGATCTTGTAGTCCAACATTGTCTTTCTGTTTGTTTGGGAGGATCGTGCCCATGCCTTGTTGATGTCTTCAGCTTTATACCCTCTGTTAACAAATCTATGGCATAAATCAAGACTAGCTACATCATAATCTGATTTGGTGGAACTAAGGCGTTTCATGCGCATGAATTGTGATACCGGGATATTCCTGATGGTATGGCGTGGGTGCATGCTCGAAGCATGTAATAAGGTGTTATATTGTGGATATTTGCGAAACACTCTGGTAGCCAAAGTATGGTCTGGATTTCTCGAGATAGTTACATCAAGAAAGTTAATAGTCTGTACATCAAAAGTGATAGAAAATTCAATGCCCCAGATATTACATTTCAAATAATCAACAAATTCCAGCAAATATCCAGCATCCGCACGCCATACCGTAATATCTGGGGCATTGAATTTTCTATCACTTTTGTTTTGATTTATGTCGTAGATTTGTCAGCAGAGGGCATAAAGCTGAAGACATTAACAAGGCATGGGCACAATCCTCCCTCTTTGTCATTAGGGATATCATAAATAGACATTGGAATATCTTAATGGCTAATGAACAACTCAGAGTGGTTCTGGGGGAAGAATGTCAATTCTCATACAGGAAAGGAAAAACATTGGGTTCCTTATTATCTCATTACAAACACATAGGTAGTAGGGGAGCAATTTATAAACAACTTACAATCACAGGACATGAACTGTTGGGTACTTTCCCGTGTGGCCATTGCGGGTCTTGTAAACAGATCACCAAGTCTAAGCATTTTTCCAGCCGTAATACTAGCAAGGTTTTTGATTGTAAAATCTTTGGCAATTGCAGTAGTGACTGGGTTGTTTATTTGGCCTCATGCCATTGTGGGGCGTTTTATGTTGGCCAGACATCTAGGCCACTCAGGACACGTATAAATGAACATCGAAGTGATATTAAAAATAAAAAGGAAACAAATGCTTTATATCGGCATGTTTTAAAACATCAACAAGCACAGTTTATGTTCATGATCATTGACAGAATAGTTGGTGATCGTAGTAATACACAAGGGTGGCAGGGTATATTGAATCACAAGGAGAAATATTGGATTATTAGTTTGGGTTCACTTTTTTCACCTGGACTCAATGATCATCTATAACCACAATTTTATGGAGAATTATATTTATTCAGTTTTCAAATTAATCATTAGTGGTGCTAGGTATAGTATAGTTATATTTTCTAATACGATTCAATAGTTCTGATATTGATTGGACATGCATGTTTATATATCATACCACCTTCATTATGAGTAATAATATATGTTAATTGCTTTACACAACAATCATATATTTTTCAGTAAGGAAGTTTGTCCTTACTGATTGGACCTATTATATGTGGATTAAATACTGATATTTCATGTATGCACACATAGTGTATTTATGTATTATTATTATATTTTTGTTCTATATATACCTTCATAATTTAATAAATATTAGTCTTACTATGGGTTCAACAATACACATTACAATAATTGATTGTAACATCTTATCATATGTTAGAATAGCAGCCTTGGTCTCTTGCATTTTGCTTTTTTATATTTTTCATGCATTATTCATGAGCATCAGTAGTTTACTAGTGTGCTCATTGGCTAGCTTTAAGTACAAATTTGTATATCTAATTACATTCTATGTGTCTGTTTCTCTAACACTGAAGATGGCATATTTTTGCCGAAACCGGTTTGTTATTTTTATACCAATAAAGTCTGATTATTTACTATCAGCTTTTTGGCTGTATGCTTGACTGCTATCTTTGCTGGCCAACTGTGTTTTTCTATGGTATTTCCTGGCCGTGCATCACCTACGTGCACAGCAATTGGTTTTGCCTTGTTACTGTACAAAACAATAGTAATACCCTTATCTCAATCTTCAAAAAGTCATGTCATGAAATAGCCAATATGTCAGTTTGGTGACCTAATATAAATCTAGATATTGCAAAATTTATGTCAAAGTGTCAACATTTCTGTCAAAATTGTCAGTTCTGTATCATCCATAAACCATCTGAAGAAAGAGATATTATTAGCAACATTCTCAACAAAAGGTCCTTTGTGAAAGATAACTGCTGACTTGTGAGAACGTAATGGCAAAAGCTATTTAGTAGTAATAGGCCACTGCTCTCATGATGCAGAGCTATTACATTTACTGACAACAATTAACAAACAAATGAAAAAAGGAGAAATTCCTTACCATGTTCATAAGATATGGAATATTTGCTGTACTGGTTACAGACAATGGTACACAGTTTGTGTTAATTGGATTCCAGGAGTTTACTGATTGCTTTGGTTTTATTCATATAAGTTCTAGCCCTCACTATCCTCAATTAAATGTATTCCACTAAGATGGTGGTAAAAGCAGCTAAAATGACCTAGAGACAGCCAGATTCACACAGAGCTCTCATGTTATATAGATCTAGTCTATATAGCACCACAGGAATGAGCACATCACACACCTAATGCTAACAAGACAAATAATAACTAATATGCCAATGCTGGAATCCAGACTTGAACCCAAAAACATTTTGTATGAGTCAATTATACAAAATGTCCAAAGAGCTAAAGTTTCTTTCAATAGGTGCTACACAAGAGGATATTCCACTAAACTACTATGTTAGGAATATAGAAAGATAAGAACAATTCTAGGCCAGTGAGCATGGGGACCATTCAATACCATGTGCAATACTGTTTAAAGTAAATACACTTACACGTTGTTACCACTCTTTTTGACAAGTTAATGGTTCTGTCCTTACAAACCAAGCAGGATGATGCACACAAACCTTGGAATAAGCTTGTGTCTACTCATCCAATCATCAACATATGCAAATAGCTCAAGCAGAAGATTGTTTGAGCTGTAGTAGCAACTAATTCCAGAGGATGGGAACAAGATGAGTTAGGAACCTCTCTCTCCAATCAATCTTCTTTATTTACTGGTCTAGATTTAGGAACTGGTGATTGATGAGCCACTGATTTTACAAAGAAATAGGAGTTCAAATAGGATGGGATCCTTCATGGCTCAAAAAGCAAAAAAACAGAAATCCAAGGGCTCTTTGCAGATGAGCAATATACTTGGACGTGTACGTACTAAAGGAGGCACTTTATTTTATGATGGGTCTGATAAGGGAAGAGTGCGGTGCTGAGATGATTTATTTCAATTTGGAATATTCTCTTGGAAATTAAACGTCCCTGATAGAAGAATATCCTGACTATGATGAAAACTAGATGATCAAATAAGGCAGTGTTTTTCACATAGGTAGCCGTGTCGTTTATGAATATGTCTGTCTGGAGAGAAGCACTGTATGCCTTGGAAGCAGTTCTTTTCTTTCCTGCAATACTGCATTGTTTTATTTTTATTTTATTTTTTATTTTTTATTTGTATTTTGCATTTGGATTGAACTTGTTTTCAATATACCAAATGTGTGCATAAGCTCTTCCTGCAGCCTTTGAATACATCTCTTTTACATAGCTGGAGAACCCGTTTAGAGTGGTGGTGGAAAGTCTGAAGTTTGTGAGTTGTGATAGTAGTAAATGATGGGAAACAGTATCAAAGGCCTTCAAATGATCTAAGAGAATGGTAGCTACTATTTTCACATAATCACAAGCTTTCTTAATAGTATTCAGAAAAGATATGAGGGCAGATGTAGTACTGTGTCCAGGTCTGAAACCATGTTGTGTAAGAAACAAGAGGTGGTTATGGAGAAGATAGGGCATCAGCTGACTGTGGATTCACTTTTCCAAAATCTTAGAGCTGGGGAGAGGATAGCAACAAGATGACAGTTGGAGAAATCTTTCTTTTTGCCACCTGTGTGAATAGGGATAATGAAGGCTATTTCCATAATTTTGGTACGTAAGATTCCTGAATAGATCTGCTGATTAGAACACTAATGGGAAATGAAATGGCTTCAGCAGCGATGTTTAGAAAAATTGGAGGTAAGTTGTCAGGAGGGTTACAGCAGAATTTGAGCTTAAGGAGTAGTCTTTTAATAGTAGTGGTAAAATAGGGTTAATGTTAAAGTTTGGAGAATGAAGGGTTGGGTTCAGGGGAGGATGCTTGTAGAGGTAGGGGAAGTGGAGGTTGTTTGTAGAGGAGCAGTGTTACTTATGTAATCTCTATGATTAGGAAACCTAGCAGCAATGTTGGCTATACAATTTATGAAGAAGCAGTTAAAGATAAATGGTATTTCATGAGAAGGTTTGTCAGGATGTGGACAAGGGATGTTTTCGTGCCAGGGTTTAGGAGAGATAAGATGGAATTCCAGAATTTTTTAGGGTTTTGTTTGTGGTTGGACTGCAGTTGTCTGTAGTAAGCTTTTTTGTCTTTATGTACTAGTTTTTTTTGCCTGACTATGAAGCTGTTTAAAATGTATCATGGAGTCTTGCTTTTTACTAGTTTGATAGCATTTCCATGATTTATATCTGAGGTGCACCAGATCTTTAGTAGGTTTCGTCAGCCAAGGTGCGGAATTAGTTTTGATTCTTTTTCTGCATTATGGTGCAAGGCTATTTAGTGTGTCCAGGAATCTAATATTGAAATAGTCAACAGCATTATGTAGGGGGAGAGATTTTGTATGTGCCAGTTAATCTGTTTAAGATATCGGAAATGATATGAGGTTTGAAGGCATTTACTTACTGGTCATGATTTTTGTAAGGCTGAGGGGGAACACTGGATAAAAGCAGGTAGGTGATCACACAGTGTGTTTGAAAGAATGCCTGCTTCAGATATTTTGTTGGGATGGGAGACAAGGATCCAGTCTAGGATTGATCCTTTTTAGCTATCCTTGCTTGGTCTGGTTAGGGTGTTTTATGAGCTGAGTAAAGTTGAATGTCAGGTTTAGCCAGTTGATGTTTATGTCACCTTTGATAATGGTTTCATTTTTTATGTTAGTAGAAATCCAAGAGATAATTTCTTCTAGTAAGTTTTTTTTTTTGTTGGGCCTATCAGATCTTATTGCTTGAAAGTGATGGGGGGAGAAATTCAGAATCTTTAATGTAGGGTTTAAGCCATGTGTTGATGAAGGTGATGATGTCATGTTTATTACGCGTGTGAAAAGTTGAGATTTTGTTGTGAATACCTTGAGTATTTTCAGTTACCATGTAAATAGATTTGAGGGAGCTAGTTTGAGGTGGTAGTGGGAAGATATTAGTTGGAGTGTGGACTAGGTTAGGATGTAAATCTCCTGATAAAGGCAAGGCAGGGAGGGTGAATATAAAAGCTAAGGGCTTTTGTTTTGTGGGATCTTTGGAGGTGTGTTGATGGTGTATTTTGGTAGTGTAGTATTTAGGAGTTTTGAGGATTTTATTTAAGAGAGGGGTGATTTTTAGTTTGCATTGGAAGATGGGATTTATTTGATAGATATGTTTGTATAGTGGGTCTACTTTAAAACACTGAAATTTCATAACATTGAAATTCAAAACACTAAGACCATAACATTGAAAATGCAAAATACTGAAAACCCAAAACAACGAAACCTCAGAACACTGAAACTTTGCTTCATAAGATTGAAAACTACAACGCACACGTAAATAACATCCCCTCTAGCTATAACAACAAACTAACAAACACACTTTTTAGTACGTTTCTACAGAAGGGCAAGCCCCCACACCCCCATAAATTAAATATACCAACTCCAAGATCATACTACAGTGGAAAAAAGTTAATTTCCTAACCCCACTGTAAAATGATCACCATACAGAAAGTAAACATATGGATGTGTTGCTTTCATGGAATTTATGTTAGCATTCTGAGAAGTGCTGGGAGAGGTGAGTAGGGGAAAAGGTGTTTATTTGTACTTGTTTTTAAGGCATACAGGTAAGTGATTTAGACATTATGTTTATATTCTGTATGGTGATCGTGACACAATGAGGTTAGGAAATTAACTTTTTTACACTGTAGTGCGATCTTGGAGTTGGTATATTTAATTTGCAGGGGGTGTGGGGGGCAGGGGGGCTTGTATTAAAAAGTGTATTTGTTAGTTTGGTGTTGTTATGGGTGGAGGGGATGTTGTTTACATGTGCATTGTAGATATCAATGTTATGATGCACACTTCCAGTGTGTTTTGAGTTTTCATTGTTTTGGGTTTTCAGTGGTTTGGGATTTCGATGTTATGGTCTCAGTGTTTCGAATTTCAATGTTATGAAATTTCAATGTTTTAAAGCAGACCCGGTATAGCTAGTTGGATTTGTGAGAACTGAAGTGGAGGTGGTGGAATAGTATGGAGAGAAGGACATGGGGTTCAGAGCAGTGAGATGTAATAATGGACAATAAGGTATGGAGAGAAGTGATAGAGTAGTAATGAGTGTTATGGATGATTGGATTGTTAGATGTTGTGTTGGTATGAAAGGTTTTAGATGGATACTTTGGTGGGAGTGCCTGGAAAAGCAAAATCTTTTAAGTAAGTCTGTAATGTAGTAGTAGTGAGACAGTAAGGGTTGGGGATGGATGTGTAAATGAGTATGAGTAGGAGTGGAAAGAGTGGGGTGTGGAAAAGAAAGTATTTGAGGGAAAAATAAGGGTTTGGATTGGTTTGGAAGGATTAGTGGGAGGAGACAGTGAAGTGTAAGTGTAGAGGTAGAGGGCGTGGGTGGGATTTGGGGGTAGGGTATGGGGTTGGACCCACAGATTACAACAGACTTCAGGAAAAGAGACAAACCATGAGAACAGTTGATATAACCTTAGTGATACAGTGATCGGAGCAGGGTACAGGAATAAATGTTGAGTTTTAGTAATCAGAAATTAAGAAAACAAAGTTGGACAGATAAGTGTTAGGAGATGGAAAGGGAAAAGCAGGGTAAGGAGAAAACAGCAGTATACTAGCTGGTAGTAAGGATTCAGTGGATAGATGAAGGCATAAGAGAAACCGTACAAAAATATTACATGCAGTATAGTGGGTAGGATGGTAAACATACATTAACTGTAGTCTTTTTTTTTTTTTGTAGGACTGCTGGCTCTTAGCTGGCGGAAGAGTTTGAGTCGCAGGTTTGTAAAGATGTAATAGTTAGTTCTGATTCAGTTCTCCTTAAAAAGTTGGATATAAAATCATTAACTGTTGTACTTTTTTTTTTTTGGACCGCTGTCTCTTAGTTGGGTGGAAGAGTTTGAGGCGCGGCTTTGGAAAGATGTAAAAGTTAGTTGTGGTTTGATTCTCCTCTCACCAATCTATAAGAAACAATGAACAGAGACAATTGCTCCAGTCTGTTTCTATAGCCATACTCTTCATAACTCTTAATATATTTAGTATAATATCTTTAAACACTGTCTAATCTGACAATTTGTGATTTAGAAAAATAACAAACTGAAGCTCCATATTCTACCAAAGGTCTCACACTAGCTTTAAACAACTTGTTAATGTTCATAAAATATTCTTAAGGGGGATTCAATAAAACCTACAAGGTCATTTTTGTACTGTGTGTGTCGTGCCTGCAGACAGTTTTATTTTCAGTAAGCACTGCATAGAGGTGCGTACTCCAATACAAAGAAGGTAAACACCATGGCATGCTAATTACAGCATAAGCAGTTGAATTGCATGCTAATCAACCAATCTAACACAGTGGAGCTATTCAACAATCTATAAAGCAACCATGCAGACTCAATGTTGGTTTTCCCTGTGAATTCCAAAAGCTATTGGAATACTGCCATGGAATGGAGTCTACACGGTAAGAATGTTAGGGGCTGCTGCTGCTGCCAATAGCCATAGGCCTATCACAGCCTACATGATGTGGAAATTGTAGAGCACTACAGGGTGTATAGAGACACACTACAGGAACTCTGCAATCTCTACCGTCCTCAGTCACAGCCAGAGCCAACTGATGGAAACCCATCCCAGTCGAGACAAAGGTATGTGTAGCCCTTAGAATCTTAGATACAGGTACCTTTCAGAAACCAACAGGGGACATGCTGGGGCTGTCACAGGTATCAGCATCCAGGATCTTCCCCCAGTTCTTAAATGCTATGCTCTGACATGCCATTGGCCACATATATTTTCTCCATAGTTATGAGGAGAGGGCCAGAAATAGGAGTTCTACTGTGTAGCACACTACCCTGAAGCACTGGGTGCCATAGATTGCTCACATATAAAAATGAAGGCACCACTCGGGTAGCAGGGTAGGTTCTACATAAGAAGAAAGGGCTACCACTTTATCAACTACCAGATTGCGTGCAATGCCAAGGGAATAATCTTGAATGTGTGTGCTGGCAACCCTAGAAGTTATCACAACTCACATATCTGGCACACCTCCCAGCTGTACCAGATGTTTGCTAGGGGGCTATCCTACAGGTTTACTGGAGGATGAAGGCTATGCACTGGAAGTGTGTCTGATGACACTCATCAGAAATGCACATGTTCAAATCAAAATATCATAAAGCGTGTGTTTTGGCTCCTGAAGTCATGGTTCCAGTGCCTAGATACATCTGGGGGAGGTACAATCCATGGACATGTACAGAAATATTCACAGTATTCGCAGCATAATCCTAAGGAAACAGCTTCAGCAGGATCAGCAAGGGGAACGGGCACACATCCCACTTTAGTCACCACATAAATAGGGGGAACCACCACCTACTATTGGTGTAGACAGACATAGGTGGGGTCTATATTAGAACATCAAAATTTCACAATTTTGAATGTTTTAACATCGACCCCTTTTCAGCGAATGCTGACAACATCGAACATGCAGAACAGCGAATTCTTTCATAGGGAAAAAATTTGCTGTTCCCAAACACATACACACAACACAAGCACACCAAACAAATAGCATTCCACACACATACACCAAAAATCTTACAGCTAACCCTACACTAAACTGTACAAACACCACTAACTATCCACTTACCTTAACCCAAACCCTAACCCTAAGGTCCATCACTATTGCACACTCACCTCACCCACGCCCTAACCCTAACTCACCTATTCCACCCTAACCCTCATGTCCACACAATTTTACACATACCTAACCTGCGCCCTAACCCTAACTAACCTAATCCGCGCCCAATCGCACACTTACCTGAACCCGACCCGTAACTTTCCACTACATCGCTGAAAACAGCGAAAATACAGAAATGGACAATCAAATTCTTTCCCTAGGAAAAATTTTGGTTTTCTGTCATTTCGCTATTTTCAGCATTCGCTGAATAGGGGTCGATATTAGAGCATTCGAAATTGTGAGATTTCGATGTTCTAATATAGACCCACATAGGTGTGCTCATATACCCTTGCATTGGTTAAAAGACAACACCTAGCACACTCACCACCTATGGGTCTACTCACATACACATAGTAACCTTGATGCCAGGCAACTCACACAATGTTTACCTACCCATGTACTGGCTGTGTACTCTTTGCATCAGAAAGAGTCAGCCCTCAACTAAAACTGTGGCAACTGCTGCATTTACAAGGTAAGCCTTTAACCTGGACTGTACTGTTTAATAATATGAATGTGTGGCATATCTTTGTATTTCATTACTTCATCTATTATGCAAGTAAAAGGTGGGAGATTTGTTCAGAAAGTACCTTAACATGTGTCAACAGACACTTATGTGACTTATATGTGACCATTACTAAGTAGTATGGCTCAGGTATCAAAGATTTACACAGTCATACCTCTCAAAAGTAGTGATGATCACTGCATGCCCTCAGTTTAACATCATATGTTTGTAATGGAAAATCATTAAGAGAGAAGTTAGAAAGTAATGATACACATTGCATTTTCTGACTTCAAAACCCTCACAAAATCATTCACTATACAGTTGGGAAATTTTGATGCTATCAACTGTCTAACTTCCCAAGGCCAATATATGTCAAAGGTACAATTAATAGTTCAACACCACAAATGCAGATATACTAAGCACTAAATTAGTTACACATCCTGAACATCAGACACAAAGTTTGTGTATCCCTGAATCCAAAAGATAGAAAACAAGGATATGGAACAGTTATCATTATTTGCACAGAGTGTTGTGAGGGTGGGGACAGGAATCCTAGGCTGACACAAAAGGTCAGTGGGTGTGTGTGAGTAAGAAAAAGAAGCAGGCAGACAGATGGATACAGCAACAAATAGCCAGTGAGACAAAATGAGTAACTGTTTTGTGTGTGTGTGTGTGTGTGTGTGTGTGTGTGTGTGTGTGTGTGTGTGTGTGTGTGTGTGTGTGTGTGTGTGTGTGTGTGTGTCTGTGAGACAAAATGAGTAACTGCTGTGTGTGTGTGTGTGTGTGTGTGTGTGTGTGTGTGTGTGTGTGTGTGTGTGTGTGTGTGTGTGTGTGTGTGTCTGTAGGGATCCTCTCCAGGTGAAATTTGTATGTGAGCATCTGCATGAACACAGCCAAGCACTGTGCTGGCTGTATGCCTTGGGATGTTTGACAGGTGTGAGCTGTGCATGATAGATGTGGCAGTTCATCATTGTCATCCCTGACCAAAAGAAGTGGCTCTGCCAGGAGTTACATTGGCATGTCCATGCCGACTATCAAATGCATTGCTGCTAGCTGACTATGACTGATGTCTAAGGGACAAGGTCCATTCACTGGGATTCCCAGGACCATGACCACATGGCCTGCCACCTTTGGGTGTGTACAGCACACTCACTAATAGAGCAATGGAAGTACTGTCACTATCGGAGCATGATCAGGCATGGCCACATTGACTGACAGCAGATGATGTGACTGAACTATGCCCACATGGATGCCATTCCCCTCCCAGGAAACATTCAATCACAAACACCACTCATTCCAACCTGTAATTCATCTGATGCATTGAATCAGCAACACAGTAGAGGCAGTCACATATGTCAGACTGTGCCACATCTGCAACCCTGACCATTTGTCTGGAGCACCTGTGGGACCATGCCTGTGTCTCCATGATGGCCCTAAACATACACTGAGTGGCATGGGAAGAAAAACTTGCAACAGGTGGGGGAGCGACAGTAGGCAACTCCAAGCACCCCATCAACCCTTTTGTGTGGCACTGCGCCAACACTTTGGCTATGACTGGACTCAACAGCCACTGAATCCACAGTAGCCACACTTCTCTGATTAGAGGCCTCTCACTCCAACTGTCCAACATCCATGGCCTCACTGAAATGGGTAGGCATAGGCTTACTGGCTGGGTCCAACGGCATTGCATGGAATGGCCGTATGTAAACCTCAGTGTCAGATTCAACCTCTGTACCCGCTGACTGTGCCACAGTTTGCCCACCATCATCATTAGAGTTTGTTGATACACTGATATCAGGTGGCAGAGGGCCCACACTCATACTCTCATGATCACCTGTAATAGAATGCAACAAACACATGGATTCATTAATATATACACTATTTCACTGCAATATATGCTAACAAAGTAACAGTGCTGCCACTATTACAGACAGTACAGAAATACACACAACATGCCTGACATCAACAGCACACACTGAAATATGTTTTAAATTGCTCAGCAATACTGACATAAAAATGTTTGGCTTATCATCTGCAGAAGAGACCCTCCTCTGTAATCCAGAAGGTCCATGAAGAAGTTAAGCAAGAGGTACGAGCAACATCATCACAATTAACAGGAATGCAGGGTGTAATACTTTTACCCCTTTATATGTCCATTAAGTATACTTTCAACACAAATGTGGCTGTCAACTCAAACCTAAGCAAATAACTGTAGCAATCTTTAACCCCCCCCCCACAAAAAATACATGTGACACAAAAGTAATGCATTGATCTCAATTGTTTTACTATACAACAGTATTCCACTGTTGAGATACCAAAGCTTATCTGGAAACCTACTGAGAAGTGCTTGCTAGCTCTGACACTGTTGCTCCCACGTCCAGGACATTCTGTACTGCACTCTACTGTGAGCTGTCCAGATCCCTGATATTGACAAGGAAGACTTCAAGTGGAGGTTCCCTAGTAGGACCTTCTCTTGTACCCATCTGTCACAGCTCACTGCAGCTGCTCTCCTCCATACAGATGTGATCATTTCAGTGGTGCACATGCTCATATTTCCTGCCAATGCCACCCACTGCATTCAGATCAGCAGCTATCTGTTGCCAAATTTGCAACCTGTGCACCATATCTCCCCATCCCCTTTCCAGCAGAAAAGCACCATGTTGCCTAAAGGCATCCACTATGACCTGGTTGTCAGCATCAGTGAAGGGGGAGTACCCAAGGATTGACACACCTGGGTGGCGTACTCCAAGATTTTCTAAAAGACAACAGAAGTATAATACACATAAGTATCACAGAAGTACTGAATAATTGCTTCCAGATAAAACAGAAAAGGTAGCCATTCACTAATACACCCTGTAGAAACATACAATCTATACATGTGAAAAATGAACAACAGGCAGAATGCAAAGCAAGGAGAGCAACAAGAGCAACAAGAGCAACATATCCTTGTTTGTGTTATACAGTAACTCAAATGTGTCCCCTCCAAAGAACAGGAAAATGACACAATATGCTAGCAAACCATCTTTGAAATGCTAAAAGTGCTATCAAAGCAATTGTCCCTGAAACATTTGTATATATTTAGCACACAGCATTTCTTTTGAATGTAATGACAATCATGTATCCCTTTGACAAACATGCCCATACCATCAGTACACTTCTAACTAATGCATACAAATAAAAGTATAAAAGCTAGAGACATGAGATATTTGTTTATTTCATTGTGATTGTGTAATTAAATTCACTGGATTTTACGCATGTTTTGTGAATTTCTTATTTCAGCGTACCACATTACAGGTACTGTTATCTCTGGAGTGAGTTGTGATTAAATTCACTTGTTTATCGGGTTTTTTTTGGATTTATGTCCAGAAATTTGCTTATACACCTGCCCCGTATATTTGTGGAAATGGGGATGGCGTGTTCACATCAGAATGGTAACGAGAGTCTACTTTGTGGCCAATGATCGTTGGGATCTATAGACAATCAGAATCTGGGAACAAGTTTTTCTTCCAATACAGCACTTCAGCCATTGAATAAATGGGAAGAATTAAGAACTAATGGTACGGGAAATCCATTTGCTATGGTGGGTAAAACCGCAGAACTATCTTCCATACTAGCAGTTCAGGAACTGTTTTCTTTTTTTTTTTTTCAAAACAGGTTTATTATTTTAACATATAAGAGAAATATCATAAAAATTTTATACAAGTAATTAAAAATAGGTATTATTATAATATTCAACAAAACAACTAAAGTATTTACAAAGACATCCACTACAATCAGATCAATTAATTAAACTAAAATACCATGCTATTGAAATTAAAATTTTTTTAACAAATTTTGTAAATTATCCCATGCAATATAATAAGATGTTTTTCTATTTGTTCTTGTCCTAATTGTGTTTATTTCCATATGGCACACTATATTCATAACATTTTTAAATTCATTGAACGAAGGAGGTGTACCTGAAATCCAATTTCTAGTTATTATTTTCCTAGCCACTGCTAGAATAGACCATAACAAGGGAAGCTTAACCTTTTTAACACTTTGAGGTACAGGTGTGTTGAATAATATAAGAGATTTAGAAATAATGAAATTATCTGTAAAAGAGCCTGCAAAAATTCATTAATTGACTTCCAGTATTCTTTCAATTTTATACAGTCATAAAACATATGAGCCCAGTCAGCATTAATTTCTACATTACATCTCTTACATAAATTATCTTTATTATTTATTTTATTCATCATCAAAGGTGTATAAAAAGATCTATGTAAAAATTTCCATGTATAAAGTCTACAGACAATGGAAGACGTAGTTCTATAAGCAGATTCCAATATATATTGTTTATCTTGTTGATTTGGTGGGTCCCCATTAATAGAAGTGAAATAATTCCAGTATGAATCTACACTGTAAAACGTTTCTTGTCTGATAATTTTATGTATGTATGAAAGTTTACCTTTATCAGAAACTTTATGTTGTAAATTTAATATCGAGTAATCAATCAGTGTTGGAATAGATTCTTTAACTGTTATAGACATTAGATCTATTTTATTAATGAGATGTTGTCTAAAGGTCTGAACCTCTAACCAGCAAGTTTCTCTTAGATCAAATTCTTGTTTTAAGAAATCTAGATTTTTAACTTTATTATCAGATATCAACTGATACCAGTACTTTAGATCATTATCTATAGTTAAATGAGTTCCTTCAGAAGTAGATGACAAAAGCATACCCTGAGTATACATTATAGGGAATACAATAAAATTCCATTCCCTGTACTTAGGGTGCATGAATATAAAGTTACGATAACTAATAATAATATTTAATGGGTAACAAACCATATGTTTAGGTGTAATAGGTGAAGTACAAAATTCCTTTAGTAACCATAACATGGAGTTATTTACAATCATATTTTTATGTGTTAAGATTTTCATGAAGTGCATACTAATTAGCTCCCAATAATCTTTCCATTTTGTGACATATGACTGATCTATTAATAAAGTAATAACTTTTACAATAGAAAAGATAGTATATAAATTAAAGTCTGGAAAAGAAATACCCCCTTGAGACCAGCTATTAGTATGTTTCTTTAATGCAATCCTAGGTCTATTAGGTGCCCATAGGAAATTTAACATTAGTGTATTCAGTTTCTTGATAATTATTTTTGTAGGTGGAAGTATTATTGATTATATTAAGTATAAAATCTTGGGGAATATTATCATTTTAATAATTGTAAGTCTCTCCTCCATAGTAAAAAACATATTATTCCAGGTATTAAAAAGATTTTGTATATTAAGAAAACAGGTATTATGATTATTATATATAATAGATTTAATATCTTTTGATAGTATTATACCTAAATAAGTTATCTGACCTGAATTGGGTAGATATTTAGTAAAATCACTAATGAGAATATTTTTTCGTGTATATATAGGTAGTATTTTAGTTTTTTCTTCATTGAAT